>NC_056579.1:1508575-1778575 GCF_018340385.1 Cyprinus carpio
ATGCCTAATGTTTATTCAAACACTTTTATTCTGATTTGATAAATATATATCTATATATTTTTTTTGGAAATAACTCTCCATAATCAGAGTATGTTGAAGGTCAGTGACTCGGCGCTGTGTTGGAGAGACGAACGCTCTGAATGCTGAGTGTGTTAATTAGCGCTGTGCTGTTAATTGATAAACGTTCCCCATGGGAGTGTGTGTGTTTGCGCTCGGGTGACACGCGTGATGCTGACGGGAGAGACACACTGCAGACTAATGAGACGCTCGCGCACACTTCACACTGACCTCTGTTTACACACACACGCACACACCTCACTCTCCCCTCTCTCCTCATACCCACACACACAAAACACACACACACACACTCCTCTCCTCTCTCTCTCTCTCATACACACACACACAAACACACACACACACCACCACACACAACACACACACACACACTCACTCTCTCCCTCTCTCTCTCATATACACACACACACACTCTCACTCTCTCTCTCACACACACACACACACACACACACACACACACACACACACACCACTCTCCTCTCTCTCTCTCTCACACACACACACACACACCCCTCCCTCTCATCCTCACCCCACACACACACACACACACTCTCTCTCTCTCTCACCACACACACACACACTCTCTCTCTCACACACACCTCTCTCTCTTCTCTCTCTCTCACACACACACACACAACACACACCCTCTCACTCTCCCTCACTCTCTCTCATATTCACACACACAAACACTCTCACTCTCTCTCTCACACACACACACATGAGATTGTGTTTCTAGCAGAACTCTGACTAGAAAACAAAGTAGAAAACCATGTTCCATGCGATATCATTATCAACTAAAACCTTTGATAATGATTAGAAATAGGGTCAAATAAAAAATAAAATAAAATAAATGAAATAAAATATTTTTAATATCAATTAAAATGTATTCTTATGTTTCTATTTTTACTAATTTTATTATTTTTAAATTATATATATATATATATATATATATATATATATGAAAATAGAAACATATAAGAATGTATCATATATATATATATATATATATATTTTTTTATTTGTTGTGTAAGTTTATATATTTTTTTTTTTTTTTTACTTTTTTATATACTTAATTATTATTTATTTTTTCTTTTTTTTTTTAAGCGATGTTGTTTAACTCCTCAGTTTTTACAGGCAGGACAACAAACAAAATATATTTGTTTAAAGTTATGTATTTTTAGTAATTGCTTCATTTTATTAAAAATTAATATAAATTTTTATTATTTAATTGATATTAGTTTTTCATCAACCCATGAATGTTGCTACATTTTGTATTTTCCATTTTCTATTTCATGATGATGTTCATTAACAATTGTGCCCCTATTACGTAAACAGATAAAAGGAGTATGTAGAGAAGGAGGTGAAACGCTCAGAAGTGTCCGTCTTTGTTCACGCAGGTCTGTTTTAGGAAGCGTGTGACTCTATCTGAGGCTCTGCATGCAGCATATGGACTAGTTGTCTCTTTTCAGGTCATATAGGTTCCCCTGCTGATTCCCCCATCAGTCTGGTAAATGACACTCTAAACACCTGAATCTCACACAATTAGCCAGATTGATGGCGTCCAGCTGACCAGCTGATACATCTCATTGATAAAGCTCTGCTCATCGCGACCCCTCTTTTATTCCCACACTCCCATAATGTGCCTTTCATGTATGGCGGCTGGCGACAGGAGAAGTGCATCTGAAAGCGGATGATCAGCAGCTTTTGATGCCCTGCTGCGGGCGGCTTTAGAGACCCATATTTGCAGCAGTAAATTGGCTGTTAGAGCGGCTTCGCTTTGTTTCGAGCCCAAATAAAGTAATGAGGGATGAATGGGTGGAGTGCTTCTGGGGTAAGGAAGAAGCATGGTCAGGAGGTGGAGCTGTTTGTGGAACTCGGATTGGTTTCTGTGGCGCGGATGTCTTCTCGGCTTTCTTAGCACTGCATACGTGCAATATTCAGGTTCGTTGTTCTGAGTCTGTCTTAATAAGGTTTTAAGTCCATCTGCTTTTTTCTGACACGTTTCTCCCTCCTCTAGCTTTTTATTTCTCTTTCTTTTTGTGAATCTTGCTGCTGAGCTGTGTTCTTCTTTGTTCTGAGTGTGAGAATCGCTATCACAAACCTGCCACTAAACGCCACCCCAAAATCAAAAAGGAAGAAATAATATATTATATTTAAAGCATAAAGAAAATGAAGCCAGTATTTGGGATCATTGATCATTTGCATTGATTGCAATTTTGCATAATTTTAGTGATTATAAAATACATTTCCCTCCCTGCAAAAACTAAAACAACATTATTAATGTAATGCATCAGTGATCAGCGAAAATTATTATTTTTATTTTTTATTATTTTATAAATAATTGCATTGGCAAAATATTTATACATGCATAATTATGCTAATTTCAATGAATCATAATGAAAATTAAATGAAAATAATAAGGTTCATTAGTTAACTACTTCAGTTAGTCTTCTACAGCATTTATTAATCTTAATGTTAATTTTTAACATTTACTTATGCATTATTAAAATCAAAAGTTGTGCTTGTTAACATTAGTTAATGCACTGTGAATTAATATGAGCTAACAATGAACGACTGTGTTTTCATTTACTAACATTAATAAATACTGTAATATATTGTTCATTGTTTGTTCATGTTAGTTACTACATTATGGAACCTTATTGTAAAGTGTTACCATAATTTCTTATGTTTGCTTTTCTTTTGTTCTGAAGAGCTTCATAAATCTCACCAAACCTGTCAAGAAATGTCAGCCCAAAATTAAATGCAAAAGAAAATTAGGCCAATATTTAGTTGATAATTTAGTTTTTGCACGCAGCGTAGTGTTTATTAATGTGTGTATTCAACAAAACAGAATGAAAACATTGTTATAATGTAGCAGCTTCCCTACAGTAATCCTTGTGCTTTGTTACTTTTGATATGAAACAATGTTTCAGTTTCAAATTCTGTCAGTTTTGCAACGAAGTTCAGTCAATAATGTGTGCTGACAGATGGCTGATTTTTGACTTGTTGTGCACAGTTTTTGTGACAAAACACATTTCCATCCAAGATCATTCATGTAATGCATCAGTAAAATTTTGTTTATTTTATTACGGTTTTTTAAATTTATTGGCTAAATATGTGTGCTATGAGGTATAAAATAGAAATGTCACTCAGAATCAAAAGACATCAGAAATTATCTGTTGCATAAAGAAAATGAAGCCAGGTACATAGGTTTTTATTGATAGTGCATTTTTTTTTTTGCATTATTTCTGACGACATTTCCTCTAGTTCTCATTTACAGTAATATAAAAGAAAGCTCATCGTGTCATAAAAAATGATGTACCACTGCAAATATTCTTAGTGAATTCAATTGAATTGCATGCTTGAGAATAAAATTAGAATGGAATCGCTGAATTGGTCTCACCTGCGCCCCATTCTCGAGTGTCTGAGCAGATTCCCTCCCTCGGTCCAGATTGGATGAATCTGTCCCTGCAGGGGTCACTTGAGAGCAGCAGGAGACCTTCTAGAAGCTCCACGTTCCCCTGATATCTGTGAGAGAGTCGTAGGATGTGTGACCGCTGGTGTAATTCCTCAGCCGCGCTCCCCCATCTCACTCACGCTCTTGCCCAGATGACCTTTAAGATCCAGGGTAGCACAAAGCCACATGAATACGGCTTGAAATTCCAGTCGTGTTTTTCAGAGAAGTGTGGCCAGAATCCTCGTTTTAAGCACGAAGGACAGTGGGGACGGGTGCCCGCTTGACCTCTACACGGGGACGGGTGACGGAGAGGGCGTCCCGCTGAGATCACCGCTTCTCTTATTGAGTTTGTTCAGCCATTAGTCGCATCAACTCTGTTTGATCAGCACAGATTTGATTTGTTTCCTTATCGCCGGGAGAATTTGATTAAATGCATCTTTTCTTTTGCCTGAGGTCAAATGTCAGAGGTCAAAGTGAGGAGATTTCCCTAAGCTGTTACATTTATTTAATGATTCAGTGTGATGTGATATTTTATGAATATTTATAATATATAATGTGCTAAATATAATATTTTAATATTGCAATTATAATAAAAATATTAGAATTTCAGTCCATTAAAGTCCAAAAGTTGTTGTATTGTTTTAAATTATTCAGTGCAATAATATAATATAAAATATAATATATATTATAATAAAATTCACATAATACAATATTATAATTGCAATATTATAGAAATTATAATATTGCAGTTTGAATATAAACTTGAATATAAAATATTGCATTTTTAAAGTCTATGAAAGTTTTTCCAAAGGATGCCAGTTTAATTATTCAGTGCGATATTAAAAAGGTTATAACATAACATATAACATAACATAACATAACCCCATAGACTTAACATAAAACATAACAAACATATAACATTAAAACATAACATAACATAACAAAAACATAACATATAACATATATAACATCACATAACATCACACAACATAACAGAATATAACTCAACATAACACATAACACAACACATAACATAGCATATATAACACAACACATCACATAACATATAACATAACATATGACATATATCATATAACATAACATAACATCACATAACATATTACATCACATAACATATTACATCACATAATATATAACATGTAACATAATATAAAATAACACAACACAACATAACATATAACATCACATAACATAACGTCACATAACATATAACATCACATAACACATAACACATAACATCACATAACATATAACATAACATATAACATAACATATAACATCACATAAGATAACATCACATAACATATAACGTATAACATCACATAACATCACATAACATATAACATCACATAACATATAACATCACATAACACATAACATCACATAACATATAACATAACGTATAACATCACATAACATATAACATAACATCACATAACATATAACATCACATAACATATAACATCATATAACATCACATAACAAAAAATATAACATCACATAACACATAACATCACATAACATATAACATAACGTATAACATCACATAACATATAACATCACATAACACATAACATCACATAACATATAACATAACATATAACATCACATAACATATAACATCACATAACATATAACATAACATATAACATCACATAACACATAACATCACATAACATCACATAACATAACATATAACATCACATAACACATAACATCACATAAACATAACATCACATAACATATAACATCACATAACATATAACATAACATATAACATTATACACATAATATATTAACATCACATAACGCATAACATCACTAACAGATCAAATAACATCACAATAAACATCACATAACATATAACATCATATAACATCACATAACACATAACATCACATAACATCACATAACATATAACATCACATAACATGACATATAGCATAACATAACATAAAACAACATAACGTGTAACATCACATAACAACATATAACATCACATAACAACATATAACATCACATAACATGACATATAACATTGCAATTTTAATATTAACATTATATCTTAAGTCTATAATATTGACTATTTAATTGTGTAATTCATGTTCATTCTTCTTGTTCACAGTGCATGTTATTGTGTCTCTCCTCTGAAGTGATTTTTAATTTTTGTTGATGTAATTAAGGCTGCACCTCATGGAAAGATAACGCTAAATATTGATATCACAATGAATGTTTCACGTTTATTCAAACTCCAATGAATCAAATGATATTAAATGTTTTTGTGAGTGTTTATTGTGTGTGTTTCTGCGTTTTTTGACATTCCATATACTGTATACTGTACGATATATATATATATGTGTGTGTGTGTGTGTGTGTGTGTGTGTGTGTGTGTGTGTGACCCTGGACCACAAAACTATCAATTTTTCGAAATTGAGATGTATACATCATATTAAAGTTGAATAAATAATCTCTCCATTGATGTATGGTTTGTTAGGAGGACAATATTTGTCTGAGATACAACTATTTGAAAATCTGGAATCTGAGTGTGCAAAAAAATCTAAATATTGAGAAATCACCTTTAAAGTTGTTCAAATGAAGTTCTTAGCAATGCATATACTAATCAAAAATTAAGTTTTGATATATTTATGGTAGGAAATTTACAAAATATCTTCCTGGAACATGATCGTTACTTAATATCCTAATGATTTTTGTCATAAAAAAAAATGTATAATTTTGATTCAAACAATGTATTGTTGTCTATTGCTACAAATATACCCCAGCGACTTAAGACTGCTTTTGTGCTCCAGACACACACACACACACACACACACACACACACACACCACACACACACACACACACACACACACACCCACACACACACACACACATACACACACACACAATATATATTATATATATATATATATATATATATAATATATATATATTATATATAGGATATATAAAATGTAATTACATTTTTTAGCTTTTTTTCAAGACATCTCCTGTATCCCTGTTTGAAATGAGACTTCTTTTTCTTTTTTTTTTTTTTTTTTTTTTTTTTTCTAGAACTGGTTCAAGTGGCGAGTCGCAGGGAAAACATATGCATGCATAATCTTTGTAAAATGTAGACATTGTTTTGATGTGTTTTTTACCTCCTTTGTGTTTGTCAGTGACAGATAAGTCGGTTGCAGGCGTTTGCGGGAGAACTGTCCGGATCATCTGCAGTTCGTGGGCTTCATGGCTGCTCTGTGACGTCTCAGGGCGTCCATACAACCCTCACCCGGGTAAGAGATGTTGAGCCGTGTGAATGAATCCTTGTGTCCTGAAGCGACTCACCTGCTAATGATTCAAACGTGTCCCCTCTGACTTCACAAAGACAAGTTAATTTTTTATTTTGCCTTCACTTTTAAATCTCATTAATGGTGTATGAGTGAATCGTAAAGTGTTGAAGATCCAACACACCCTGCTGTTTGCACATTAGCATGCTAATGAGAGAAAGTTATCTTCAGCTCACCGGCGCAGCAGTAATTGCTTGCATGGAAATTATTAGGTAATGTAAAAATGATATTCTTGCTTTTTGAGGTTTTTTTTTTTTTTTTTGGGCCTACCATTTTTCCTCACCAGCATCTTCTGGAGACACAAACATCAGAACCTAAAATGCAGTTAACTTATCTCTAACATTTGATCTGAACTAAATCTAATTATAATTTAATATATATTATTAAATTAACTATATTTTAACTTTATTATATTATGTAATTATAAGTATTATAATATGGAATTATATTATAAAAAAATAAAACAACAAAGCCTATTTTTTTATTTTGGTTTAAATATTCAGTGCATTTTTAATATAATCTAATATAATATAATATAATATAATATAATATAATATAATATATAATAATTATTCATAATGTAATACTATATTATGATTGCAATATTATAATATAGTACAGTATTGCATTTTTAATTATTATTATAAGTCCTTAAAAAGTCCAAAGTTTGTTATAGATCGGTTTTAATTATTCAGTGCAAGGTGTTTTAAATAATTTTATATAATTTATAAAATGTTTTTATAAGTATAGTTTCACACATAACGGAATCAGCTATAAAACACTTCTGATCATTTAAAAATATTCACTTAAATAAAATCATTTGTTTTACTGAACTTTAATGAGTGCAAAAATGCAATTCTTTTGAACTAAATCTTATAAATGATTTAAACCCATTTAAATTTACTGAACTTTTCTTACTTAATTTTCTGAATTATATAAGTGTAAATTGGCACACTTTGTGTTGTTTTATGAACATGAGCCACAGTTTTATGTCCAAACTGTTATTTTGGTATTATATGTGTAATGTTATAGTATTTATTAGTATTTTGAATCAGCCTTTGTATTTATATTTTTAGTTAAAATTTTTGTAATTTTGTCATGTGCTTTTGTCCCTTGTATTATTATTATTATTATTATTATTATTATTTATTATTTATTTAGTTTTGTTTAAAAATATATTTAAAACTCTCTAGTTTATTTTTTATTTCAATTTACTTTTAGTAATTTCAGTGCTTTGGTAAAATATTAATACTTTGAATGTATGTTTTTTAAAATTATTTTAAGGTTTAGTAATTTTTATTATGTGCTTTTGTATTAGTTTTTAGTTTTCGTATTTAGCTTTATTTCTTTAGTTTTTTAGTTTGATTAATTTTTAGTACTTCAGCTTCAAAGTTAATGTTGTTTGGTAAATTTTTTTTTTTTTGTTTTAATTGCGATACTACTATAGTTTTTACTAATATTTGAAAAAGTATTTTTATTGGAAATAGAATATTTTTATTAGAGGGTTTTTATTTGTATATTTTCTGTTTTCATTTCAAGTTTAGTTTTAAAACTTAGTTTTTAAATTTCAGTTATGTTTTGATGTTTTTAATATAAACATTTATATTTTATTTTATTTCAATTAATGATTTTTTTTTATCACTTTAGTTGTAGTTCACAATAGGTCATCCAGGTATTATATGCAGAGAAAGCTAGTGTAAATTACACCAAGTATGCATGCTACAGACGACATGAAGTCATGAATGCATTACGAATCATTTGAAAGATTCAGTTCAAAGGAATCATTTGTTTTTGCACTGCATCTGAAGCATTTTGTCCGTGAATCAGGCCGTTGCTTCTCTGTCTAAACTTTCCTCAGGCCTGTGACGGCTGACTCTGGTTCTGCAGCAGCAGGAGTTGCTAAAGATATCATTAGATTATACAATTCAGCTGGTGGCATCAGCAGGCACAATAGTTATTTAAATGAAGTCCCAGCTCCGTCTCTCCTTGGACACACATTTCCATTTCACTCCACTTCAGAGCTGCGAGTTGAAATTAGTGGCTTCTCCACCAGAGGGACGGTTTTTATTCAGATCATCAAAGCCCCGGGCCATTCTCAGGTGTGGATTATATTTTATAAAGCCCTGAAGAGAGCGGCTCATGAAATAAATCAATCTGAGCTCAGAGGAGGAACGATGACTCTCTCAAACTGATGAAACTTCGTGACCCTGATTGCTTTTAGATCATCTTATAATGCTGAGGGCTTTACTGTTTTGTGTCGTTTAAGTTCCTCCTCCACTCATCATGTGTTTGCATCGTTTAGGATCATGAGATAATTGATTTTTTTTTATAGTTTTTCATTGTAAATTTATTTTGATAAATTTTAATGTGTTTTCACTTCATTGCAAAATATGTTTTTAAATTAGTGCCGTCAAATCATGAATCATGTTTTTATTGCATCCAAAAATAAAGTTTTTGGTTTGCATAATATATTGTGTGTGTGTGCTGTATATGTAAAACTACACACTAGAGCATGTATATATTTAAGAAAATATGTTACATTTATATATTACATATATTTTAATTTATAATATAAATTAATGAATGCTGTAAATATAGACATGTAACTACATTGACTAAATATTTTCAAAATAACTGTTTTCACTTTTATTTTAGTGTTAGAGATTTAGTAATTTTTGTTTTTTTGTCATTTTTTATTAGTTTATATATATATATATATATATATATATAATTTTTGTACATTTTTATTACTATACTGTTATAGTTTCTGTTAATATTTTAAATTAAATTAACAATATACAAAATACATTAGCTGAAACTAGCTGAAAAATAATAAATATAATATAAATATTTTATTTTTTGTTTTATTTTTCTAACTAATTAATAAATAGATGTAATAATACTTTATGGACAATACAAAGAGGAAATGTATTTTATATATTGTTCATTCATTTAAAATATTAACACAACACTATAACAGTATAGTAATAAAAATGTATACAAATTATGTAAATGTGTGTGTGTGTGTGGTGTAAATATATATATAAAATGACTAAAATTAAAGTGAAAGCAAAATATAAAAATGAAATATATTTTATATGTTGTTAATTCATTTAAAAAAATTAACAAAAATTTAAATAAATCTTATAAATAAAATGTTGTAACTTTATAGACAATATAAATATTAAATATATTGTATATGTTGTTAATTCAATTGAAATATCAACAAAAACTATAACAATATAGTAATAAAAATTTATAAAAATTATGTAGACACAAAAAAGTAAAACTAATAAAAATGACAAAACAAACAAAACAAAATTATTAATGCTAGCTAAATTTAAAATGAAAAACCGAAAATATAAAAAATAAAATATATTTTAAATATTGTTCATCCCTTTTAAAAATATTAACAAAACCTTTAATAATATATCAGTGATGCTAAAATAACCCTGGATCTGTGACATGCTTGATGTTTGAGGAGGAGTCTGTGATGAAGCGCTTTGATCATTTGTTTTTTATTAATAGCTGCAATGCATTGTGGGTCGGATCGAGTCTGTTTCTCTCTCCTCCTCCTCCTCCTGTAACCCTTTATGATATGAAGCGGCAGCTCGGAGGTCAAAGGTCCCCCTGGAGCACCAGTGTTCCTGTGCGATGATAAATGATGTTATATCTGCTGCTGGATCACGTCTGGAATAATAAAACAGACTTTAATGAGAGTTCTATTATTTACACCAGGGCTGTTAAACTCATTTCAGCTCGAGCTCCAGATTGGACCCAGCGTCAAATTATGCTGGACGTTTCTTTAATTTGTTTAACCACAGTCTCCTCTGTAGATAATGAAGTCCAGAATAATCAATGCTGCTTTAATAATTAATATTAGTGTGAAACAAACACACCTTTAGATCACACATAGAACAGAAAAATGTTGGTTTAAGCCAGTGTTAATAAAAGAAGAAACATTTTTTGTAACACTTGGTAACTTCAGTCATTTTAATGAGCGAAGAAGCAGATCTGTAGAAAGCGAATTCAGCTTTTGACCTCTGCTTTAGTGTTTTAAAGCCTAACATATGAAATAATAGTCAGAAAAATAAAAACAAAGTTTTTTTTGTAGTGATATATTTGATGCATATTTGATGCATTTTCAGCCCCGTCACCTTTAGCGTAAAGATATAATATAACTTTAAGCTTTTGTTTGATGATTATTTGTTGTATTTTCATGAGGGCGCATTTCCAACAATAACAAAGGCGAAGCTTGATGACGCTATGAAGCAGGTGACGATGGGAGATGTCGTTTTTAATGCGTTTCATCATAGCAATGTATCTAAATTGGATAAACGAATCATGATCACGGATGAGGTAATTTTATTCGTTTTTGTATTACCTGTATATATGATCGTATTATTTTATGTCATCATAATTAATGAACTGCAGGAACGTGAAATTGTTATACTATATTATCCCGTTACAACTTATAGCTATTTGTTAAATGATTTAGTGGGTTAATGTTGTGCAGTGTTACGTGTTTTTATGGTTAATGCCAAAATAAATAATTGATTTGCTTACCTGTCTATCAATACACTCGCGAGAGCAAGTCTCTGTCAAGTCCAAGATTTTCGCGCAGCTTTCTCTCCATCTCGTAAACGCCTGGGCCGATATTTATCCTGGTTTTATTCCTCCGTTTGTCCCACAGTCTGTGGTGTATCCGAATATGGACGCTTACGTTTTTTACTGGCACTTCAATACTCGCCAAAGAGTTATCGTGATTCCATAACAACGACAACCAAACCATACGCGCGGCTATAACCATAACCACCACTTTCCGCATTTTGACCATGTGATATTCCCGGTGTGGTGGAACATCACAGTCTACAACCGGAAAAAAGTATAGAGCGGACATTGTGTCACTGAGAGGCGACATATTTTTTCCGGACGGCCCAGTTATTTAAAATCGGAATTTCTCTGAAATAAAAAATCTTTGGAGACTTTTGAGATATTGTAAGTACACAACTGGGAAGAATATATCACACTATGCAAGTTATTTTCGGAAATTTTATTACAAAATTCCTACATATTGGAGCGATATAATATAACTTAAGATATAAATTCTTCTTTTTTTGAAAAATATATCTAAATTAAGTGTGTTTATGCTTAAAACAAGAAAATAAACCTGGTCCGAAAACGTGTGTTAAAGGTTTCATGATTTTATCGAGATGAATCAGCTATTTTTTTGAAATTTTTTGTTTTTTCTCAGTTTTTTATTTTTTTAGCAAAAGATTTTGTTGTTCATTTCAGCAAAGTATAATTAGTTTCAGTTTTTATTTCATGAACAAGCATGCATTTTGTTTTTATATATCTGTTTAAATAATTATTTGATGTATTTTGAATTAAAAATGAAGTTAAATTTATTTTGCACATATTTTTTAAAAAGCTGTCCAATTTTTTGTTTATTTTGCATTGGTTTATAAAAAAAAAATTGGATCATTAGTTTTCAAAAGTTTTTATTAAAAACCTGAAATTGATTTGATTTAATTTTAACTTAAACTTTTAAAAAGTTTTTTTATTTTATTGAGTTTTTATTTTAAAATTAATTTAGCATTTATTATATTTTTGGATTAGATTTATTTTTATTTATGTTGCATTATTTCAGTTTATCAAAAATGTTTTTGTGTGATTAAATTTCCTCTTACTTTATTTTTTGTTGTTTTGCTGCTTAAATTTTTCTGACTTCAGTAGATATTTTTACTTTTAAGCAAAAACTCATTTAAAGGGATAGTTCAGCCAAAAATGAAAATTCTGTCATTAATAACTCAAACCTGTAGGACCTGCATTCATCTTCTGAACACAAAGATATTTTTGATGAAGTCCCAGAGCTTTCTGACTTTTCTGAGTGAACAAACTCTTTAATTTTGATGCATTTTTCAGAAAACAAGATTAAATATCTTAAGTCATTTTACTTCTTTATTTCTTCATATCTTGATTTAAGAATGTTTCGATATTTGTATTGGAAAAAAGACAAAGTTACTGAAGAGGAGCATCGATGTTCTTGTGGTGTGAGTGATATTTAAGGGGTTTTACATCACACAAAATCATGTTTCCCTTTTGAAACGAGTGTTTACTGTACTTTATTGTATTTGAAAGTTGCTCTCCAGTCCAGAAAGAGCAGGTGAGACGCTTCATTTTGTTCAGAAGAGGTCAAACACAGTCCTGTAGAGATGATGATGGGATGCTTTAGGAGTGTTCAGTGACTGATGTGCATCATTTGCTGCACCTGCAGCACGTGCTGATCGTGTGTGTGTGTTTGTGTGTGTGTGTGTGTGTGCGTCTGCAGCTTCAGCACCTGAGCAGTCTGGATCTGCGGCACATCTCTGAGCTCAACAACGAGACTGTGATGGAGGTGGTGAGAAAGTGCCGCAACTTGACATCCCTCAACCTCTGCCTCAATTGGACCATCAACGACAGGTACACACACACACACACTCACTCACTCACTCACTCACACACACACACGACACTCCACCACACACGCACACAGACACACACAGACAGACACACACCTCACAGACAGACACGCACACCACACACACACACACACACACACACACACACACACCCCGCTCACACACAGACACAGACAACACACTCACAGACAGACACACACACACACACACACACACAACGCTCAAGGGCTCACACACAGACACACACACAAACGCTCACGGTCAGAGACAGACACACACATGCTCACACACACACAAACACACACGCTCACACACACACACGCACCGCTCACACACAGACGACAACCACACACACACCCACACACTCAATCACACTCACTCACACACACCACACACACACACCCACACACACACACACACACACACACACACACACACACACACACACACACACACACACACACACACACACACACACACTCAATCACAAAATAAATAATAATAAAAATATACACACACACACACACACACTCAATCTCCACTCACTCCTCACACACACACAACGCACACCACACGCATCACACAGACACACACACACACACACACACACACACGCTCACAGACGACACACACGCACACACACATGCTCACACACGTCCACACACACACGCACAGATGCACACACACACGCACAGACACACACACACGCTTACAACACACACACACACACACACACCCACACACACACACACACACACACACACTCAATCACACTCTCAATCATACTCTCAATCATATCAACTCACACTCTCTCTCTCTCACACACACACACACACACACACACACACCACACACACACACACCAACACACACACACACACCATATGCTCACAACACACACACACAAAATTTCATGTTTACTTAGACGTTACTGAACATTTCTTTGTAATTATTTTTGAAATCTACTCACAGTTTCTGGCTGGAAGTTGTTTCTACGCCAGTTATTCAGTATAACATCAAACACACTTTTTGTAGTTTTGCTTTTTTCAAAATTGTTTTTATTTTAGCAAAAAATTAGTTGACTGTACATTTTTAGTATAATTTTTTAATTTTTTTAGCACTGCATGATTAGTTTCAGTTGTTTTCTTATAGAATGGAGGAGGATCCATTGTGCTTTTTATGCATTTAAGTTTTAGTAATTAATTTGTATTTACTTTATTAATTAATAAAATTAATAAAAGTACAAATATAAATTATAAAAATACAAATATATATAAAAAAAAACAATTATTTAATTGTTTGTCGTTTGCTTTACTTGGCATTTTTTCATTTTATAAAGGCAATGTTTTTAGAAAGCTTCCTAAAGTATTTACATCTTATATGGATTTTGTATAACTTTAGCTAAAATAACTATATATAGTTATTTTTTTAATACATTTTGTATTTATTATATTTTTGAATTAGATTTTTTTTATTCATATTGTATTATTTCAGTTTATGAGAATGTCTTTTTTCGTATTATTAATTTTCATTATAGTTTCTATTTTTAGCATAAGATAATAACCCACAGCTCAAAACATTTATATATATATATATATTAGGGCTGTCAAATGATTAATCACGATTAATCACATCCAAAATAAAAGTTTTGTTTACATAATATATGTATGTGTACAGGGTATATTTATTATGTATATATAAACACACACACATAAATTATATATTTAGAAAATATTTACATGTATATACATTTATATAGTTTATATTCTTATATTTTATATTATATATAACTATATTTAATATATAACCTAACATATTCTTCTTAAATATATACATGCATGTGTGTGTATTTATATATACATTAATAAATATACACAGTATACACACATATATTATGGAAACAAACTTTTATTTTGGATGTGATTAATCGTGTGATTAATCATTTGACAGCCCTAATATATATATATATATATATATAATATATATATATATATATATATATATATATATATATATATATATATATATATATATATATATATATTATTATTATTATTATTATTATTATTTTTATTTTTTATTTTTTTTTGTAAGAGAGACGCTGCAACTGCAGAATGACCTGTTTATTTCTAAGATCAAGCTAAATAATGCCTGTTTTTGGAATAAAAACTTTTATTATAATAGATTTAATAAATAATAGAAATAGCTAATAATAGAAGCATGATAAGAGACTCACACGAGTGCCGTTTCCTGCTGCGACGGATGGATGGAATAGTTTCTCTCATTCCTTATTGTTCTCTGGGATAATGACGTGTCTCTGAATGATGGATGCGAGGCTCTTGTAATCGTTGGTTTTGGTTGCTCTCTGTTCTTCTGGGCTTCTTCGGTTCGGCTGTAGCGTGTTGAAGATTTGATTCAAGCCATTTCTCAGTGTCTTTCTGTTTAGCCTGAAGGAAATGACATCAGAGAGTCCAGACCAGAGCGAGAAACAGCTCATGAGATCGTGTTCATGTGCTCTTCATGTGTGTGACGTCTTCATGTTTATCTGGATGTGAAGTTTGAATGCACAAGAGCTTGTGTTATATACTGAATATAGTCACTGTATTCATTATATAATCATATTAGTCTGTTGTCAGGAGGCTTCAAGATGACTTAAAATAAGTCTTTAAAATAAGCACAAAAAAACAACAACAGCAAAAAAAAAGATTCTTTTATTTTAATTTATTAATGTTTAGTAATTTATTTTGATTTCATTTAAATTAATATTAACTAAAATTATATTTTTGGAATATGTTTTTTTGTGGCATTATTTCAGTTATTTTTTTGTTTATATCATTACTTTTCAAAAAGTGTAATTAGAAGAAAGTTTCCCAAAGTATTTGCATCTAAAATGGATTTATTAAAATAAACTTAATTGGAGTTAAGAGAGTTTATTTTTTAATGTTGGGTTTTAATTTTTAAATCAATGCAAATTAATTAATTAACAAAATATATTTTGTTATATTTTTGAATAAAATTCACCAAAAAAAAAAAAGGAAATTATTGAAATCGTAAAAATTCCTCGCATATTTTTACTTTGAATCTACGTATTATTTATTTATTTTTTTTGTATGCCAAGATCTTAAATAATTTATTGGTTTTGGGAAAAACAAACAAACAACAACACCTAAAAAAAAAAAAAATTAGGTTCATTGAGATTCTAGGTTTTTATTAATATTTGGAATTAGTTTTTATTTCTATGCCTTCTGTTTTCATTTTAAAGTTTTAGTCATTTTATTATGTTTTGGTCTTTTTTTTTTCTTTTTTTTTTTTAAACATGTCCATTTAGTTTGCATTAATTTGTATTTTATTTTTAATAATTATCGTACAAGTTCATCTAATTTAAAATGAAATCTTGCCTTGCCTGTATATATTTTTTTAATTTAATTTCTTCACTTTTATTTCAAGCAACAACAAAAAAAAAAAAGTTTTTTTTTTGATTTGGTTTTGTTTTAGTTTAATATTAGTATTGTTATGTTTTTGTTTTTATCTTTTTTTTATTTAATGTATTGACATTCCTAATTCTGTGAATTGAAAAACGGTTTTCAAATATACAGTAAAATTATGAATATTGTTGTGAGGCTCTGATGTGAGCGCTGTCTAATAATCCATATTCATGGTGTTTTTGTGTGAATCAGAAGTAAATCTCGCCGCCTGAAGACATATGAATCACACGTATGATGATGAATAACTTGGACGAATGTTATTTCATCCGCTTTAGTTCTGCTGTAATAAGCGTCTGTGACTGGAGAATGTGAGGATGTTGTTGATTTACAGCCGCAGCGTTAACACAATATTGAATTTACAGTCCGCTCCAGATACAGTGCTGCTGTTTTATGATTTCTGGATTTATTGGAGATGTGGTCGGCCAATATCACATCATGAGGATTGTCACCCTGACCCTTCATGATACGGGACGGCTGGGATTGGGCCCGTGGTGGGTGGGGGGGGGTTTGGGTTGGTAAGGTTCTGGAGAAACTGGAGGAGAACATGCTGTAATTTACACTGCTTTGACTTTTATTTCAACACAAAATCAGATTCATGAGCGCTGACGCTCAACCAGTCCTGGATCAAACACACACAGCAGGAATCAGATGATATGAAGAAAAAAAACCTGAAATGAGAATATGAAGGAAAAACAAGAGACATTTCTGTGTGTGTTTGATGTTGTGTAAAGTCAACAGGAAATCTAAATTAGCCTATTTATTTAATTAGTGTTCCCTGTCTATTCGCTGAAGGAAAGTCATTTCTAAGGTGGATTGAGCTGAAAAAAAAAAATGTTTTTAAAATATTATATAAAATGCATAGTATTTTAATGTAAATTTGAATATTATATTTGTTAATTATGAAAATTATAGAGCATATATATATATATTATATAAAATGCATAGCCCTATATATATATCTATATATATATATATATATATAATATTATAATCATTATTAATAATATTAATATTATCAAAATATTTAATCTAATAAAATTTAACATTATATATATCTATATAATATCTATCTATATTACGTATATATAATATTAAAATTTTATTTGATTCAATATTATAATTGAATCAACATAGTCGCCTTCTATGGACTATTTTAATGCATGGAATTAGTGCATCTTAATTCTTAAAAAAAAATTTTTTTTTGAATAAAAAGTTTGAATATTGTGTTTGTGGATAATGTGATTAAAAATATTTTCTAATATTTTAAAATAAACTTGATAACATTTTTTATATTATGCTCTTTCTATAATATTTCTAAAATATAAAAAGTGAGAATTTTAAATGAAAATAATATACTTATTACATAATAATATAACGAATTATATATTGTATGTGTGTATAGGTAACAAAATAAATATGAAAATAAATAAATAAAGTGAACATGACAATCATGCTATTAAATTGTTCCAATGTTACTTTTTTATATAGTTGGATTCCCGCTCTTATTTTTTTATATACAGTACATTTTATTTTATTTATTTATCTTTTGTTAAACTTGTTTATTTATATTTATATTTTCTACATTAACAGTTTTTTATTTATATTTTTTTCTAATTTGAAAGTTTTTTTTGATATAATTTTGTGATTTTTTTTAGAATTTTGAAATTTATTTAATGAGAAATGCAACATTGTGACGTTTAGTCTCGTGTTTCTGATCGTCTTCACTGTGTTTTGTTTGGAGGATTCTCTCTCTGTGTGAACGTGCCGTTCCGCTTGACCCCTCACCGCTGGATTTGCTCGATCCTTTCCTCCCTCTGATATTTTCATTTGCACCGCGGCTAAATTAATTACGCCGATCTGCTTTTGGACCGCGAGTGCTGTGTATTTATTCCCGGTGGAGGGAGGCGCACTTCTGCGTGAAGCCCTGGAGAGCGGCACTTAGCCGGGTTTGCTCCAGCTGAATAAACGGCTCGTGCGGAAAAGCTGTTTGAGTCGCTCTGAATGAGAGGCTCTGCTCAGCAAATAGCTAATGTAATAATGTAAAGTGGTTCCTAAGCGGCGCTCCCCTGAACCTCTAACACAAGACTCACTGCGTTCAGAGAGAGAGCGGCGGCTCGTTCTTCTTGAGTTCAGCTCGCTCTTTCTCTTAAGCCTCAGAACACACTGGTTTTGACCCTGAAGAGATACATATATATACATTTTTCTTAGTCCTTCTGGCTGTTTATATTAAGTTTGTTTATTTAATGGTTTTGACCCTGAAGAGATAAAACAAACAGAAAAAAAAAAAAAAAAAAAAAAAAAAAAAAAAAAAAAAAAAAAAAAAAAAAAAAAAAAAAAAAAAAAGAACTACCGGGTTTGGGTTCAGAATGATTTTTAATGTTTTTAAAGGAGTTTCTTCTGCTCATCAAGGCTGCATTTATTTGTTCAAAAATACAGGAAAAATTTGAATATTGTGAAATATTATTATCTTTTAAAACAGCTGTTTTCTATGTGAATATGTGTTAAACTGTAATTTATTTCTGTGATGCGCAGCTGAATTTTCAGCATCATTACTCCAGTCTTCAGTGTCACATGATCTTCAGAAATCATTCTAATATGCTGATTTATTATCAGTGTTGAAACTGTTAGTGGTGCTAATATTGTTTTTGGAACCTGTGATTTTTTTCATGAATAAAAAGTAAAAAAAAAAAAAAGAAAATCTAACAATATACCCTACAGTTCAAAAGTTTGGGGTCAGTACATTTTTATTCTTTCTTTAAAAAAAAAAGAAATTAAAACTTTTATTCAGCAAGGATGTGTTAAATTGTTAAGAAGTGATGGCAAAGATTTTATATTGTTAGAAAAGATTTATATTTTGAATAAATGCTGTTCTTTTTAACTTTTTATTCATCAAAGAATCCTGAAAAAAGTCTCACAGTTTCCCAAAAAATATTTGTCAGCACAACTGTTGATAATTCTAATAATAAATCATCATATTAGAATGATTTCTGAAGATCATGTGACACTGAAGACTGTAGTAATGATGCTGAAAATTCAGCAGCACATCAAAGAAATAATTTACAGTTTAACAGATTCACATAGAAAACAGATATTTTACATCACAATAATATTTCACAATTTTTACTGTATTTTCTGTATTTTTGATAAAATCAATGCATCCTTGGTGAGCAGAAGAGATTACTTTAAAAAACAAACAAACAAAAAGATGCTGCCGTTCACGTCCTGAAATGCGTTCGTTCGTTATAGCGGCACAGGAGGGATTTCTCACAGAATGAGGAGAAATTAATTTCATGCTTCCTAATAAGCTCAGGTTTTCCCACGTGAGCATGCGGCACCTAAACCATTGTCAAGACTTCTTCTGTATTCATAACTGTTTGTTTAACATGCCTTTAATTAGGAGCTCCTATTGAAGGCTTTAATTGCTTATTAAAACTCTTTTGCTGTCCGGAAAGCCAGAATCGGGCTTATTTCCATGCGGATTCTCACACGAGGAGAATTTGTTGGGGTTCTTGAGCACCGAGGGACCGAGAAGCCAATTTGTCAGAGAAAAGTAAATTAAAGGCGTCTCGCTGGAGATTTGTGCTGAAATGCAAAAGTTTTGGAACTGATTAACTGTTCCTTATTCGTCCTTTAAATGTCAAAGATGAACGTTATCAAAACCTCCAAACTCTAGGGGGCGATATAGTTTTCTGTATAAACTATACAAACTCTAAACTAACTATATAAGACAGTGTTCAGTACGTAACGTACTTTCATTGCATGACGAATTATATTTGCATTGCACTGTACTTGTATTTTTGAGGCTGTCAAGTCACATTTATTTCTAAAATGCTTCATATAATAGTTTCAAAGCAGCTTCACATTAATAAACGGGAAAATAAGTGTTAATGCTGCGCAATTCATTTATTGATTTGGAGCATTTCAGTGTTGGAAATCCTGTGTTATAAATACATATTATAAATACAAGTTTTGAATTAGATGTAAAATTGCTATTCAAATTTGAATGTAAAATTTTTTAATTAATTACATTTTTTAAAATTCATAGAAATGCATGTATTTTTGGTATTACTTTACAATAAGCCATAAAGAATTTTTACATCATATTAATAGTTTTTAATGTTAGTTGATGAAAATACAGTTGTTTATCATTTGTTTATATTTCACAGTGCATTAATGTTATTTTTATATATATATATATATATATATATTATATGATATATATATATTATATATATATTATATATATGTTGTATATTAACATATACAACTTAATTAGTAAATGGAGACATTAACATTAACTAAAGTTAATAAATGCTGCAGTATTGTTCATCGTAAGTTCATGTAAACTAATGTAGTTAATTAAGGCAAACAAAAAAAAATTAGACCTTATTCTAAAGTGTTACTGTATTTTTTATTAAATTAATTAATAAATAAAATATTAAAATACATTTATAACCATTGATATTAAATCTTTTAATGTAATATTTTAAATCTTTTAATAATAATTTTTTTAATGTAATCAAATGAAAAATAACAATTTTACAACAAAACTTGTCATTTTTATTTTTTATTTTTTTGTCAAATGTGCATCACAGCAGAACTGTATGAATAAAAACATGGATGAAAACAATATTTTGATATTCCTTTAAAAAATAATTATTATTACTATGAGAAGTACATTTTAATATACAATTTTAATATTTATTTTTTAATGTGAAGTGTTACTGTTTTTTTATGGCACTAGAAAAGCTTAGATTTTAAACTAAAGGTTGACTTAATAAAACCTTGAATAAAGATAAAAAACAAACAAACAAACAAAAAAAGATTTGTGATGGATAAATGGCTAAATATATAAATACATTTATTTATTCATCTAAATATAATCAAATAATAATGTAAAAATAAATTTTCAACAAAACATTGCATTGTTATTTATTTTTTTATTTATGTTTTGTCAAAAGACACTGCACAACAGAACTGCATAAATTAAAACATGGATGAAAAATATCTTGGTTTTATGATATTCTATAAACATTTTGATATTATTCCTTTGATAAGTACCGATATTTGATATTACAACTTTGATAATTTTAGTATACAATATATACATGTATGGTATATTTCATACCAAACCTTTTGTAGATGGAAAATAGAAATATAACACTGTAGTACATCAGGAGTGTTTCAAAATCTGAAATCTTTGCCTTGTTATTCTTGGTGATTTTGATGTCATATGATTTGAAATGCTGAATGTGATTAGTGTGAGAGCGATGGATGATGTGTGTTTGCTTTATGATCAATTGCTAAATAAATTACTAAATAATTGTAGTTATTTTTTATACATTTATTAAATAAATATTTAAATGTATACATTTTTTAAATAATATATTTTTTATTAAATGACTAAATAAATGAATTAATCAATAAATATAAATTTAATATAAATTAATTAATTAATAACTGCATTTCATATCTAAATCTAAAATATATTCCATGTCTAAATATAAGATACTTAAATATAAGTAATAAATTAATTAATAAATATCAGTATTTCATATCCATTCTGCAGTATAATTCATGTCTAAATATAAGATACTTAAGTATAAATTAATTAATGAATTATTTCGTATCCATTCTAAAATATATTCCATGTCTAAATATAAGATACTTAAATATAAATAAATTAATTAATTAATAAATATCAGTATTTCATATCCATACTGCAATATAATCCATGTCTAAATATAAGATACCTAAATATAAATTAATTAATTAATTAATATAAGTATTTCGTATCCATTCAAAAATATATCTCATGTCTAAATATGTTACTTAAATATAAATAAATTATTTATTTTGTATATATATGTTTCTTAATTTTAATTATGTTGTATTAATTGATAAATATCAGTATTTTATGTATATATTGATGTAATAAATAATTTCGGATCCATTCTAAAATATATTCCATGTCTAAATATAAGATACTTAAATATAAATAAATAAATTAATTAATTAATAAATATCAGTATTTCATATCTTAAGTATAAATAAATAAATATAATCCATGTCTAAATATAAGATTATTAATTATTTAATTTATTTAATTATTTGTTTTTAGTATTTATTTAAATTATATATTATGTCTAATTTTTTTATTTGTTTTTAATTATTTATTTATTTTAGTTAATTGTTAGTTTTTCATATCCATACTGCAGTAGCTATTCTCATGTCTACCAGGATATAAGATACTTAAGTATAAATGACCATAACAAATAATTTCGTATCCTGTCTAAAATATATTTCCATCCTGTAAATATAAGATACTTAAAATATAAATAATAAATTAATTAATTAATAAATAATCAGTATTTCATATGTCAGAAGAGTTCTGAAATATACTCCATGTCTTAATATAAGATACTTAAATATTTATTAATCAATTAATTAATTAATATAAGTATTTCGTATCCATTCTAAAATATATTCCATGTCTAAATATAATTTAAGATATTTAATAACAATAAATAAATAAATACATGAACTATTCGACATTCATTCTGCAAAATATTCCGTGTCTAAATGAAAGGAGATAAAGTGCCCTGCACGCAGATGGATGTCACTCAGGAATCACTGCAGGGTTTCACAGTCACGAGATCTCTGCAGAAAAGCCCAGGACAGAGTCTGATGTGATGTAGTGAAATACTGTGTTTCTATCAAACCGTGAACACTGCGTCCGATCAGCCGCGGCTCGTTAAACGACTCCGTTTCTTACCGTCAGCTGACGCATTTGTCATACGCTCTGATGTTTTTCATTAAGTGACATTTACAACAACCTGCTGAAATGAAGATGTATTGCAGGCCTCGCTGGGGCACAAACGGGAGATTCATCATCTTTCTGCATGTGTTCGGGGACGTCACGTCAACAGCTCCATTAAAGCAGGTGCTTCGCTCTCAGTTCATCATTAGAGCCAGAGTTCAGCCCAAAATCAACAGATCTGTCATAATTTTCTCACCCAAAGCCGTATGACTTCCTCTCTTCAGCAGAGCACAAAAAGTGCATTTTTTAAGAATATACTGCCAACTCTTTTCAATATAATAAAAGTGATGGAGGACAGAGGCTGTCAAGCTCCAAAATAAAGATCTAAAATAAAAAAGAAAGAAATATAAAGTAATAAAAACAGTTGTTCATAACCATTCAGCAATATGTTCCATGTGTAAATAAAATAAAATAAAATACAATTACATAAAAATAAAAATAAATTACATTTTAGTTGAATATAGATGAAACAATATATCATATATATATATATATATATATATATATATATACTGTATATATATATATAACAATACCACAATATTATTAAATATATAATAATTATTATTATTGTATTATATGAATAATAATAATAATTTAAATATAATTTATGTAAACAAAAGGAGTAAATAAATAAATAAATATTTTTTTTTTTCTTTAATTTATATATAAATAAAAACATGAACTCAGTTCTCATTTAAAGTAAATAAACACATCGTTTAGTTTTTTTTTTTATATTATAGTAAACTAATACATATTATAATTTTAAATTAATACAAATTAATAATACATTTATAATAACTAATGTAATAATAAATATTTTATTACACGTTTATTTGGAAATGTATGAAGTAACAAAAATGTTGTTTTATTTATTTATTTATTTGTTTGTAATTTTTTTTTTACTTATTTATAATTTTTTTATTTTATATTATTTTGTTTAGTCATGGAATATATTGCATAAATGATATAGAATATTGTTATAATCCTATTTGTTTATTTATTTAAAGTTAATTTATTACATTATATTATTTAATTAATTTATTTATTTTTTGTCTATTTTTTTGTATTTTTTTTTTTTTATTTGTTTTTTTTTTTATTCTATTCTATTCTATTGTCTGGCTTTAAATGAAGCCTGTGAAGCCGTGCGGTGATTCTTGATCATCTTGTTTGTCTAGGTCAGGAACGCAGTCAGGCTCTGGATCTCCCTCGTCTCCTCACAGCTGTAAATAGGTGCTATGATGTGGAACGTGACGTGAAGAGCTGATAATGTGGCAGGTTATCTGACGCTCTTCATTGTGTGTCTGCAGGAGGCCAGAGACTCAGCAGACCCAAACACCAGACCGTTTATCACGTTTAACACTCTCTGTCAGAGATACGCTCATATTCAGCGCTGCAGTGGAGTCACTTTGAGATGATACAATGAGTCGACTTCCGATTCAACTGCCAGAAGTGATTCGTTTGAAAGAACTGCAATAAGTGATTCATTAACAAATGCACCGTTAATGAATCTTTGTGTTGTTGTTGTTTTTTTTTTAAGGTAAAATTAATTTTTTTATAAACTTGGTTATTTGTAAATGCATATATGCAAATTTAATAATTATAAAATATTATATATAAAAAATATCAATAAATGTAAATATTTTATATAACGTTTATCGTTACTATTATTATGATAAAATAGTTAATAAGGAATAAATTAATATCAAATAAATTATAATTAATAATGTGCATTTATTTATTTATGCACCAACCAAGCAATTCACTAATAAATTAGCTGTTAATGCAACATTTTTTTAAATTAATTTAAAATATATTTATTTTTGTTTTTTCATTATAAAGAACTGCACTAATCTATCATTTCATGAATGAATGCACTGTTAATGAATCATTTTGAATGTAAAATGTGTTTATTTATAATTCAAAATATGATCAAATGTAAATGTTTATAATAAAAATAATAATAATGTATTTATTATTCATTTATGTTAAATAGAATTTGTTATTATTCCAGAATTTAAATATAAATGTTTATTTATTCGTTGTTATAGCAGTTCTTTTGAATGATTCACACACACCAGTTGAATCAGACTGGAGTCATTGAATTGAACTGATTCACTGAATCAAATGACTCGCTCACAGGGAGTTTGTGGCTCGTTTGAGATGTCAGTGTAATTGTTGGTGTATTTGTACTGTTGCATCTCATAATATAACAGTGTTGTTGTAGTTAATGGTATTTTAATTAGAAAAACACATCATGCGTCTCGTCCAGAGAGCTGTTAGTGAATCCGCTCTCTGTTGACTGTTGACTTTCCGTCTTTTAGCCGTATCTGCTGCATCATCCTGTAGTCTGTGACTCTTTATTCTATGCTCACATCAATCCAGCAAGAAGAGTGAAGGACTGGATGCTATTTCTGTCTTGTGTGTCTCTTTTCTCACTGAGAAGTTTTGCTGGAACACAAGATGCTGCTCAGGTATCTGTGAGAAATATGTCACACATAATGTTTCTAATGTAATATCAATATCGTATTATTTTAAATGCATTTAAAAATAAAATTATAAATAAATGTATATAATATTTTTGTTGACGCTTTACAATAAGGTTTATTAGTTAACATTAGTTAACTACTTTAGTTAACACGAACTAAGAATGAACAATATTTTATTAATCTTACCCCCAGGGCATTCAAGATGTAGGTGACTTTGTTTTCTCAGTAGAACACAAATGATGATTTTTAACTGCAGTCTATCAGTCGTATAATGCATGGCAATGGTAACAAAATCAATGAGAGTAAAAAAAAGCATGCACAGACAAATCCCAATTAAACCCTGCGGCTCGTGATGATACATTGATGTGTAAAGACACAAAACGATCGGTCTGTTCAAGAAACTGAACAGTATTATATCGTTTTTTACCTCTGATTCACGCAATGTCCGTTCTGTTGGAACTCTCCTGAGCAAATCCTCAGCAGCAGGCGCGTGAGGCGTCGTCTTCTTCTTGCTTTATGGTGGATCGCAGACTTTACCGCCATCTTTCTCTCAAATGGACCATTGACACTCTATCTACAATCTCAATTAGTAGTGTCAATAGTCCACTTTAGAGATAGGTGGGGGTAATGCACTTTTAAGTCTGCAATCCGCCATAAAGCAAGAAGAAGATGCATTAAGCACCTGCTGCAGGAGAGTTCTAACAGTATTATATATTAAATAAAAATGTAAAATATTTTTAATGTAGATTATTTATTAATCATTGAATACATTATATTTATATTTTATTATTATATAAATAATATTTTATATTATTAATCATTATAAATGTATGGATTATTAATTTAAATTACATTAATCTTTTCACACCTGAGTTTAAACTATTCCAGGTGACCCCCCCCCCCAGCGTGAGTTTTTAGTGGACTGTTATGTTAGAATGTATCACCTTATTGTTTCCATGGTGAAACGTCACAATAGCTGTGAATGAGTGGTGTGTCACTTTTATTTCATTTTTTCCCTTTTTATTCAAAATATTCACAGACATTTTGATTATTTTATGAAATATCTGATATTCAGCTGCTCAAATATGTGCAAGTAAATGTATTTGGTTGTTTAAACACCTTTATTATGACCATGTTAGTTGATCTGTAATGGGTGATGGGCGCTCTGTTAGTTCGCACTGAATCCGAGCTGTGGGATTTACAACACGTGCAGTATATTCATCCTCTCCTCCCATTGGTTGTTTAAACACCTGTTTCTATGTGTATAATGATATCAGTAAATATGATATCAGTAAAACATGTCGTATATGATATCAGTAAAACATGTTTTATTATTATATTTGAGATTATATCTGTTAGAGTTTGATTATAAAAAGTGAGATTATATCTGTTAGATATATATATCTGTTATATCTCAAGTTTTTCCTAGCAGTGCAGTTTTACCTATTTAGCATAATTGACCAGCACAAATGAAAATTTTAACAATTGGTAAATATATTGTTTTATACATTTCAAAAACACAAATGTATCAAAAATAAAAGAAGTTTGGCCCCATACGAGCCAAGAAATAAAATAATGAAATACATCTCAAGTCCTTTCTTTAGTTTCAGGTAGCCAAAGCTACGCAGTTGGAAAGTTTTTGACTGCATCAGTAATAATTAAGCTTGAATTTGACTGTATTCCCCAACATAAGCTCTCACTATCTTTGATCGCAGGGAAATGATTTTGTCCAATAATCATTAAATCAGAATGCAAAAAAAAAATAAAGGGGTTACCTACTTCATTCATCAGATCTTTCTCTGGGTGCACATCCATGTTGCCTAGTAACGGTCTTGCTTACAGCAGGATCACGTAATTTACCCGGAAACAACAAATTTCAATTTCTGATTGGCTGGTAGGTGGAATTTAACTCTGTTTAACTCGAGACAGCTGTGAACTCGGCAGAGAACTTCCCTCCGTATGCCTGTGCCTCGTCCGTTAATTGGATATAGCGGGACAAGTTATCCCTTACTTCTCAGCGTGAGAAACACAAGGTGTGGCGGTGAACTGGTTGAAATGCGTGTTTCTGCCTGGTCAATCAATTATCGGCACCGATATTAAGCTTTTGGTTATCGGTTATTTTTAAAACCGGTTTGCCGATAAAATAATTGAAAAGCATTAAAATAGTTTTTGTTAGAGCCCTTGTTATTCTTATTATTTCGAAATATCGGTTATCGGTCTACTTGATCTGTAATAATCGGTATCAGCATCAGCCCCTGACCCATAATTTTACAAACTATAATTGCATTTTTTGCTAGTTCTTATGTGTATTTAAAGGTCTGAAACTTAAAACAAACATTATGTGGTTGAAAACACTGAATAGTTATGATAATATGATGTCTCTGGCTCAGAGTAGATATGTTTGTTAACATTATTTATTATTATAAACGTGTGTATTACTCATTGATGTTGCATTAATTGGTCAGTTAGTTAGAGGTGCGAAGCATGCAAGTACCTCCCTCATTGGGACTGGCGGCGCAGTGGGAATTATGGGATGCCAGCAGTGGCGTCGGGTCCCGTGTTCATGCGTGTCTGCTGACGTGTGTGTAACTGCAGTGATGGAGATGTAATTGTGTTGTGAAGGTCACAGCAGCTCTCTTCAATTAATGCAGCGCAGACAAAGAGAATCAGACGAGTCCTAATGTTCATTTAATTCCCTGCACATTCCTCAAGGCTGGAAAATGGGCTTATTATATTCAGTGTCATATCTCTCCTCAGTGTCCATGTTCCTTATAATTATACTGGGAATTAATACAGTGCTGATTGAGATGTGTGTGTGTGTGTGTGTGTGTGTGTAAGCTCTGTAACACATTCATGACTCGGACTTACACACATTTTGTAGTGTTTTGTGAGTTGCTTCAATTAATAATTTGAAGTTGCTTTCAGTGATTCCATGAATCCTTTTGCAGTTACTGTGTGAGTATTTACATTTAGATAAAGATGTAACATTGTTATTTCAATTCTGATTTTAATTCTCGGCAGTAGTTTGATCTGGTAGTGGTTCTGTTTTTTTGCATGACTCCAGCCATCAGCGTGTGTGTGATCAGGACAGATTTAGTCACACTGTTCTGCTGATCGAATCATGTCTCTTATGAGCTCGTCGAATCGCATTGGTCACAGTCCTCGTCACGCTTCTACTGTACTTGAGCTTTCAGACCGTACATATTCTCAAACTGTGTGTGCGTGCATGTGTGTTTGTAGGGGCCCTAGACTGGGACTAAAATAGTCATAAATGTGGCTAAATGTCACCATTAATGGCTATATTATACACTCTGCTCACCAAGGCTGCATTTATTTGATCTAAAATACAGTAAAATTGTGAAATATTATTAGAATTTACAAAATCTGTTTTCTATGTGAATATGTGTTAAACTGTAATTTATTTCTGTGATGTGCAGCTGTATTTTCAGCATCATTACTCCAGTCTTCAGTGTCACATGATCTTCAGAAATCATTCTAATATGATGATTTGCTGCTCAAGAAACATTTCTGATTATTTATGTTTGTTGAAGTTGTTTTTGATGCTGTTTTTGTTTGTTGATGATAGTTTTTATTTTTATTGTTTTTGTTGAAAATTTTTGATTTTATTTTTTTGAAAAAGTTGTGTTTATTTGTATTTTTGTTGATTTATAACATTATTAAATGTCTTTACTGATACTTTTGATCAATTTAATGCATTCTTGATGAATAAAAGTATTTATTTAAAAAAAAGAAGCACTACTGTTTAGGGTTTTACTGATACTTTTGATCAATTTTTATATTCATAATTTTATATATATTTTTTTTTTTTTTTTTTTTTTTATGCATACACACACACACACACACACTTTTTTTTTTTTTTTTTTTTTTTTTTGAAGTTATGCATACACACACACACACACACACACACCCTTTAACTAAAATGAAAAATATAAAAATAAAAACATTCAAAATATTAATAAAGTGATACTAAAATAAGGCTGGTGTTCATGTATGTGATTGTGTGATTGTGTCATTCATCTATTTGCATAATTGAATGTAAATAAATAAATACATTGCTAATAACAAATACACAATTATTTAAAAAATATTAAGTACAATACAAAAGTACTAAAACTAACTAAAATGAAAATGCAAAATATAAAATAAAAACATTCAAAATCTTAAATTATCTAAAGTATGATAGTAAAATAAGACTGGTGTTCATGTATGGAGTGATTGTGTCATTGGAGTCTTTTGTTTAGTTTGGTGGTCAAATCATTCATCCGTCCAGACTGTAATCATGATCTCTGCTGGATGATTGGAGCGTCCCGTCCTGCTGTCGTCCCGTTTGGGACTGGTTTCAGATCCGTGCGTCAGCGGGAAGGAATCTCAGCGATGGTGGTTCATGAATCTGTGTGACTGGTGTCGTGTGGTGCTGCACTGAACTCTGGGATATAACTCGTGTGGGGCGTCCGCTTTGATGTGGCTTTTATGAGACACTGTCGATTGAGTCACGTCACATGTCCAGACAGACGCCGAGCGCGTCTGCGGTTTAACGAGATCAAAGCGCGGCTCGAGGTCCCGCCGCCGGAGACGGACCGATGTTCAGCTCCACACCTGCTGAATATATATATATTATTTAATATATATTATTCAATACTTTATTGAATATAAATTAATAAATACATTACTAATAAAAAATATACAATAATTTACATTTAAAATAATTTAAATATAATGAATAAATATGCAAATATAAATATATACATTACACATTTATTTTATGGTGTATTAAAGTATAGTCTTAATTTATTGCATCAAAAATAACATTTTATTATTTATTAATTGACTACAATATGTGTATTAATAAAATAATAATAAAAAAATATATAAAAAATAATAATTAATAAAATAAAATAATTAATTTCACAAAATAATATTGTCAAATATTATTGCAATTTAAAATAAAAGTTTTCTATTTTAATATACATTAAAATGTAATTTATTTCTGTGATGTGCAGCTGTATTTTCAGCATCATTACTCCAGTCTTCAGTGTCACATGATCTTCAGAAATCATAATAATATGATGATTTATTATCAATGCTGGAAACAGTTGTGCTGCTTAATATTTTTTGGGACCTGTAATATTTTTTAAGGATTCTTTTATAAATAAAAAGTTAAAAAGAACAGTGTTTATTCAAAATAGAAATTTTGTGTTACAATATGCACTACAATTCAAAAGTTTGTGGTCAGTATTTTTTAAATTTATTCAGCAAGAATTTTTTAAATGGATTAAAAGTGATAGTCCAGACTTTTGAATAAATGCTGTTTTTTTTGGTTTGTTTTTTTGTTTACTTTATATTAATATATCACAGGTTCCAAAAAAATATTAAGCAGCACAACTGTTTCAACACTGATAATAAATCATCATATTAGAATGATTTCTGAAGATCATGTGACACTGAAGACTGGAGTAATGATGCTGAAAATTCAGCTTTGCTTCACGGGAATAAAATATATTTTAAAGTAAATACAAATAGGGAACCAGTATTAGAAATTGCAATAATGTTTCACAATATTACTGTTTTTTTTTTTGTATTTTCGATCAAATAAATACATCCTTGATTAGCATAAGAGACTCCGTTAAAAAACAAGGTCAATTATTTATTAGGTTTATAATATAGGCATAATATAATATCAAAACAAACTGAAGCATTTAAACTGAGATCTGTAATATGAAGTACAGTATATATATACCTGTGTGTGACTGTAAATGTCTCTGAGTTTTGTTACCATTCTGTGCCCAACATCCGCTGTTTCCACCACCTAATCAAGCCTGTCTTTTTTAATACATGAAGACGTTTTACTTTACTGGCTCTCGATTTGAGCTATTTCGTCCACAACCATTAAAATATTCGGTTTCTACAGCGACTCATTTGGGGCACATCATTCTCTTTCTATAAAACCTGTCAACCGCATTCTCTAACTCTATAGCGATATTAGATTAGATTCAACTTTATTGTCATTATGCAGAGTACAAGTATATCAACTCTATTGCGGTTTACCCGAGCATTGCAATTCATTCGCTTTCTCAACTCATTTATGCGTGTGCACGGCACATTATTTCTTCTGCGTGCATGGCATGGCAGCGCACGCAGCTTAGAGGGAACATTGGTAGTGACTGTAGATGAAGTGTCATCAGTGCATGTTTACAAACTCAAACACTCTGTGTGTGTGTGTGTGTGTGTGTGTGTGTGTGTGTGTGTGTGTGTGGGTTTGCACACAGTTTGCTTATTGACTTACAGCATCATAATGTTGTGCGGCGCTGAATAATAACTGAAGATGCGCTGATGTTCTCCTGGGGAGGATCCTGATTATCAGTTTAACAATCAACATCACGAATCACCGTCCCGCCGGGGACACGATACGCACATGAATATTTATGTCTCATCATTGTGATCATAACTCACGGCTAATCAAACGCTCTCTGTGTCCCTCTCCATGTATGATGACGCGGCTGGCTCTTCTTGACCTCCTCATCTTCCTCATCTTCCTCATCCTCAGGTAAAAGAGCTTGAGTGCAGCTCATATTGAGTCTCCACTGCTTTCCAAAAAACAACAACAACAAAAAAAATCCAATATGTTTTCTTAAGATTGTTCTAAAGACAAAACTTCAAAAATTTCAAAAAATAAATAAATGAAGGAAAAAAAAAACTGATTCTAAAATTCATCATCAAACCTTCTTACAGTTCGAATAAACTCAAACTTGTCCTAAATACCCACAAGTTATTAATTAATTTACTGGGTTATTTCAAATATTATTATGTATATTATATTACAACATAACAGTAGCTGCATATAATTCATATTTCTATTTCTAGGCATCAGTGAGTCTTCATCAAGAACTGCTATACAATAACAATTTTGTTACACATGTTGTAGTAAATTATAATAAAATGCAATAAAATAATTTTAGATGTCATACATTAACATTCTATATTATATAGAGAGCAAGTAAAAATGTATTTTGTTACACATGTAGTAAATTAAAAATAAAGTGTATTTATTTTACATGTCAGAAATTATATATAATTGCATAAATGTTCTAAAAAATGAGAGTATAATATCATAACAAATGAAAACAATATAAACATGATGGATTATTTTTTTTTTTTTCATATGAAATGTAAAAAAAAAAAAACATTCAAAACATAAATGAATATGTGCAAAGTCTAGCATGCAGCTACACAGAGCTTTCAGAATCAGATCGGATTCTTTCATTCTGATGGAAATCAGTGCATGTGAACACGGCCAGAATGCTGCATGTCTGGTATCCGGTGAAAGTGTTTGTGAGAGCAGCTGCTGTGTTTGTATGAAGACGTCTGATCTCAGCGCTGATGTTTGGAGATATTATCACGTCATCAGCTTCAGCTAATTCTTTCCATGTAGTGTAATGTGGGATCGTGTCAGACATGAGCTGACGGACTGATGTCTCTCGTGAGACGCGTGTCTCTGGCAGCGTCACACATGCAGCTCTTCATCTGCCGTCAGACGTTTCCCAGCAGGCCGCGCTGCTAATTAACACCACGTCATTGATCCACAGCCAGCCTGCCGCCTCTTCTGATCAATATTAATCATTCGCTGTGGTGAAGTGAAGCCACAAGTAGCAGAAGTGCGGTTAATGTAGTTGTTAATTTATTGTTGAATACATGTGTCTCAATATGACTGCAGACGCTCGCTCATTTCAAATGTCGAATATAATAATAATTATAACAATATACATTTTTAAAAATGTATAGGCGTGTGTATGTATGTATATTTTTATTTTATTATATATGTATGTATAAAGTAGTTTTTTATTATATACAATTTTTAAAAGATATTTGTTATATACACACACACACAAACACATGTATTTTTAGTAAATAATAAAAAAAAATTTTTTTAGATGTAATTAATTTAGAATGTATATTTAATAGAGCATAAAATAAATATTGTAAAAAAAAAATAATAAAAAGGATATAAATACTCTATGCTAACAAATAGCGCAGCTTTGTTGTAATATTTGGCATTAAAAAATATATATAGCAAAAATAGTATTGAATATTTTTGTAGGAAACTCAAGATGGCTCTTGAATGATGTGGTTCTTGAGAAACCAGCAGTTTTGACTTTCCTTTTGGCTTCGTTTTTTTCCCTCTCAACCATTTTTGGCACTTTGATCCCATTGGCTGATACGATGTGAATCACATGTGTGTGCGTCCAATCAGACGCGGGCAGCGCTCTAATCTAACATGCAGAAAGAGCGTCCCTGCAGGATTGGCCCGCGGTTGATCTCCTGACACACGTTCATGGATGTGTTTGCCGTTTGAAGTGTGAGTGAGTGCTGGCAGAGCCCCGGCTCAGGAGCGCTGCCAAACGCTGTGTGTGTGTGTTCAAGCGTGTCTGTCAGCAAACACATAAACCCTCTTCACCAGCTAAATGGATTTTAAAAAGTGTTTTTGTGTGTTTTCTCTGTATTTTTTCTAGTGTGAGTGTGAGATTGTATGCGTCTTGCGCCACATGCATCTTTAGTCTTTTTTCCACTTTTTCACAGTAATTTCTGGTTGAATAGTTAATTTTACTTTGGTTTTGGTAAGAGAGCAGTCTGATTTAGTGGATTTTGTTCATCTGTTTTTATGTAGTCCCTCCAATTTTCCAAGATTCAATAATTACAATCCTGCATAATTTGTCATTTTATCACAAATTAATTGCGCAATACTGCTCGTCAACACACACACAGAAAGTAACTTCTCAGACATGCTATACTTGTTAAATATACACACAATTATATCAAAATGCTCATCTAGGCTAATATTTAAGTAAAAACCAAAATGTTAGGGACAAAATCTGATATTTATCCATGTATTGAATCAGTGCATTAGGTCTTAAAGTGACAGCAGCCTAATAAACCTGCTGCTATTCATGTCGTTAAAGCAACTGTATGTAGTCTCACACACACACACACACACACACACACACATACATCTAGCCTTTTTTGTCTGCTCATACCAAGTCCTCAAAAATCCCTGTTTATACGACTTCCCACCTTTTGTAGATACTTGTTTGATTTTTAAATTTGGTCTTGGTGACCCTAATTCTTTAATTGACAATTTATCCTCATTGCTACGACAACTGAATGGTATTTCTTTCAGTGACACGATAGAATTCATCTGCGCTGAGGTAACGTTTGCCATGATGTCGATCAAGAACTCATTGAGATTGCATTGCAGTGCCTGCAGTTCGAAAAAAATTATCTTTGTATGGAAGTCAATGAGAGCACTCGTGCGATTCTCAGTTTGACAGAAATTGCCCAAAAGGGGCGGTACTACACAAAAAGTGGCTCGACGCTGATTGGACTATTTAAAGGCAGAACAAAACAGTCTTGAACAGTGAAAAGCTAGCGTAACACTGTGGTTGAATATCAAAAAAAAATAAACCTCCCTTTTGCGCTTTGGTGGGGCGTCGCCCTAATGGAGAAACCGCCCCTATATATATATACAGAAGCAGAATAAGATTTTTATTGGCTAAATTTGTCTGCCCTTCAAACAAGAACAGCAAACCCGTAGCTATTAGGAAATAGATTGCATAATTCTAATTTCTATTAGAACAATCGCAAAATGTTCACTCTGGTCTGATTTTCCAATTGAGCATTTCAGTTCAGATAACTGTGAATTCAGCATCAGATCCCATCTATATAGTCCCTCAGTTTGCGCTGCATTTAACTGCAAAATAATCACACCATATTACTCAGTCAACATGTGCATACAGAACGTCACTTTGCCACGCTTTAATGGTCAAATACACAAACATTTTAACAAAATGCCTGTTACGTAAACGTAAATGTTAGGGGAGAACATTAGATGTGCCATGCAAATATTGAATCTGTGTGTTAGGCTAAAGTGACCGCAGCCTAATAAACCTGTTGCTGTTTTGTGTTGTTGAAGCATCTGTATGTAGTTTTGTGTATTTTTGCAAACCTAAGAATAAGGATGCTTTATGAAATAATTTTCCAAATGAGTATTTCAGTCACGATTAACAGTGAATTCAGCCTCAGATCCGAGTCTCTTGTCAGTGTGTTTTTTGAGGGAAGGTCCTGACTTTCCTAGCACAACTTTTCGCACCTCGTTAGGACCGTTTCCCCTCAGAGTCTGTCCTGAACGAACAGAGCCGCTTTGTTCATACTGCCGTCTAATGAGCAGCTCTGTGGATTTCAGCTCAGGCATCGTTCTGCTGAATGCTGATGATTCTTTATCTTTCCATGTGTGATTTTACTTTAGATTGTACTGCACAAACAGAGTCATTAGCACAGGCTTGCACATAACGTAGAAACATTGGAGAATCTGCACAAACTGTCACGCGTGTTCAGATGCTGTATGTTCCTCTTCTATACTCCACATCACACTCAGTTCAGCAGAAAGATTCAGCACTGGCTCACCACAGCATATTCACTTTTTGAATTCAGTCTTTATCATTTCAATTTAACATGTCTTTTATTGTCTAATTTTCGAAGGAAGTCTTAAGAATCGTTTCTCAGCGATGATACTGATTCATCCGTTACAAAGCAGCCTCACTGAATTACTCAGGCCGTCTATCATGAACAGATGAACTGTACGCCCATCATATTCTCATCAGACATGAATTATCTTATAATTGCATGTGTAGATGAGGAATTAATAAAGCGTATTGTATGTCATTTATGAAAAAGCAGCAATAATCTTTTGCTGGTGTCTTTCTGAACTCATACAGCAGCTGCAAAAAGTATTTGGATGCTTCAGTCACACATAAAGGTGTGAATGTCACCGCATTAGATAAAAAAAAAAATATTGAAATTGTCTAAAAGAGTGAGCATAAGCACACTACAGGTCAGATGTCTCTCTGTCTGTCTTGTGCAGTGTGCTTGTGCTCTTCAGGTGACTCAGTGTGGTTTTGCAGCGGCTGAATGAGCTTGATTGGTTTTTGTGTGTGTTTGAGAGCTGCTTTCACATGCACACGCCTCGCCTCAAGGTCACCGAGCGTCTTTCAGTGTTTCCACTCTCTTCTCTTAATTAATGCTGAACTGCTGACGCGTCCTGCTGGGCTTTTTATGCTGGGCTAATGGCACTCTTAACCCTGGGTTGACCAGTGTTTCACACCAGTTAATCTGAGAATGTTTTGCAGCGAGTTGTTTAGCAGCAAGCCTGTGATGTGTATGATTGAAGTGTGTGTTGCAGTGTGTGGGGTGTGTGTGTTTAGTGTATGTGTGTGTGTGTGTGTGTGTGTGTGTGTGTGTGTGTTTGAGAGTGTGTGTATATGTGTATGCTTGTGTCTGTCTGTGTGTGTGTGTGTGTGTGTGTGTGTGTGTGTGTGTGTCAGTGTGTGTCAGTGTGTGTGTGTGTTTGTGAGAGTGTGTGTGTATGTGTGTATGCATGTGTCTGTTTATGAGTGTGTGTGCGTGTATGTGTGTGTCTGTGTGTGTGTGTGTGTATGCGTTGAGTGTGGTGTGTGTGATGTGTGTGTGTATGTGTATGAGAGTGTGTTTGTGTCAGAGAGAGTGTGTGTGTGTGTATGTGTATGTGTGTGTCTGTGCGTGTGTGTGTGTCTGTGTAGATGTGTGTGTGTGTGCTTGTGTGTGAGTGTGTGTGTGTTTGAGTGTGTGTGTGTGTGTGAGAGTGTGTGTTTTATGTGTTGCATGTGTCTGTGTATGTGTGTGTGTGTGTGTGACTGTGTTTGTGTGTGGGTCAGTGTGTGTCCAGTGTGTGGTGTGTGAGAGAGAGTGTGTGAGTGTATGTGTGTGTTTAAATGTGTGCGTGCAGTGTGTCTGTGTGTGTGTGTTGTATGCGTGTGTGTGAGAGGTGTGTGTGTATGTGATGAGAGTGTGTTTGTGTGAGAGAGAGTGTGTGTGTGTGTTGTGTGTATGTGTATTGTGTGTATATGAGTGTGTGTATGTGTGTGTATGTATTGGTGTGTTTGTTTGTGTGTGTGTGTGTTTGTGTGTATGTGAGTGCGTGTGTGTGTGTGTCTGTAGTGTGTGATGTATATGAGTGTGTGTTTCTATGTGCATGTATGCGTGTGTGTGTGTGTGTGTATGTGTGTGTCTATGGTGTGTGTTGTGTGTTGGTGTGTGTGTGTGTATGCGTGTGTGTGTGTCTGCATGCGTCTGTATGCGTGTGTGTGTGTTTCTATGCGTGCGTATGTGTGTGTGTGTGTGCGCCTGTAGAGGTGATGCTCTTGATTGGCTCCCCAGCGGACGGCAGGAATAATTCAGCTCATCTGATCTGATCTGATGTTCTCCGTCACACACTGATCCTGGAGCAGAAACGGATGAAATATTAACGCAGCCTCTCTCAGATCTCTCCTCCGCAGCGGAGCAGGTTCCTCCTCCGTCTACAGCTGTAGTGATGCTACAAACCTACAGGATTATTATTAATTAAACACGAGCACCATGAACACATGTATTTGCTCTAACAAACACATCTGTTTGATTCAGTCATGTTGAAGTCACTACAGCTTTTGCTCAGATTTAAGGTTGAGCAACCCAGTAAGGAAGCACCCGGAGAGTTTTAAACCTCACGTTTTCTTCATGAACGCACCTGTCTAGTTCTTTCTGATTGTCTCCAGCAGTCTGGCATCAGTTGAGCTTCATATATTTTAGTTCCTGATGTGAAGTACGTCACATCTGCGTCTGAAAGCAGCCTGATGTTCCTCGATGAGCAGCTGATTTATTCCTCACCGCACATGCTTTGCTTTATCAGTAGCATTTTATTCAGGTCAGATATGCACTACCATTCAAAAGTTTGGGTCAGTAAGATTATAATAATTTTATTACTTTATAATTTATAAAATATTTATAAAATATATTACAAATATTTAAAAATTATAAAAAGAAATTTAGTTTTTTTATTCATCAAGGATGCGTTAACTTGATCAAAAGTGACAGTAAATACATTTATAATGTATCATTCACACAGACACTAAACACCATCATGGTAACACACATGATACTGAAATAATGCAATAAATATTCATTTAACAACATTAGGTGTAACATACAACCCTAATATACAAAACTGATAAGAAAAAACTAAGAAACATAGTTATTACAGCAACAACAACAATAACTTAAAAGTATGTCAATTTACGGTTATTCACTGTAAATTATACAGCCTCTTTCCACATAAAAAACGGTATAGTATTGTAAAATTACATGTAATGTACAGTTTTTCACCGTATATAGTAGGGGAATTTACCGTTAACCATTTAACAGGTTTTGAATGTAGCATTTTTACAGTCTTTTACCGTTAAATTCACAGTCATTTTTTACAATGTACGATCTGGTTTGCATTTGTTTGCTCACTTTATAGATATTACTTATATACTGCTGTGTTGAAATGACACTACGCTCTGACTCGGGCTGAAATAAGCATAATATAACAGCAAACTGTGCTTCAAAAGGCTGGACTCGAGGTCTGGCTGATGGCAGAGGATGAATGCGTGGCCACACGCCACGACCCCCGTCTGGAGCCGCATTAATGCCTGCATTGTTTGTTTTCGTGTGTTTGGCGTACGATGGTAGTGACGCGTGCCGGTCTCCCTGCGGGAGCTCAGGCTCTTCCCTCCGTTCACCTGACTCCAGCTGAAGGACGTGATGGATTATGATAAGGAGCTCGTCTCAAGATGTGCAGATGGGACGAAAGGCCGTTCCTGTTTCCCCGGGCTCCATCAGTGTTTGTTTACCCGCGGCTCTTTCAGCCATCAGTCCAACTGTGTCACAGAATACAAAATATTCCAAGGACATGAAGAACATGCACTGTATTATTATAATGGTGATCCTAGATTGAGTTTACACGCACGCTGAAAAGACAATTTTCATTTAGAAATTGCTATATTTTCACAGTAAATTGCAAAGTAACAGCAACACTTTATTTTACACCGAAAATAACACTTTATTTAAAGGTATCCTTGTTACACGTTACATGTACTTACTATTATAATAACAATTAATTATACGTAATCACATGCAAGTAGCCCTAAACATATAGTATGTACATGTAATTAATTAATATAACTCAGTACTTAAATGTATAATTACCTTAAAAATAAAGTGTCACCCAATTTTAAAAGTTGGAGGACTGAAATGTTATTTTCTTGTAAAACGTACTCCAATAATCTTTGATTTATTTACGACTTTGAAAAATATTTGTGTGTGTGTGTTCAGGGACACCAACTATTGAACTTCTACATTTAATTCAGTCTGAGATTTATGGATCACTCTTAAGCGAAGTGATATTTGGTTTATTTTGGTGTTTCATACTCAGAATTCGTGCTCTGCATTTAACCCATCCGAAGTGCACACACACAGAGCAGTGAACACACACACACACTGTGAACACACACCCGAGCAGCAGTGGGCAGCCATTTTATGCTGCGGCGCCCGCGGGAGCAGTTGGGGGTTCGATGCCTTGCTCAAGGGCACCTAAGTCATGGTTTGAAGGTGGAGAGAGAACTGTACATGCACTCCCCCCACCCACAATTCCTGCCGGCCCGAGACTCGAACTCACAACCCTTCGATTGGGAGTCCGACTCTCTAACCATTAGGCCACGACTTCCCCGTGGTGTAATGGTTAGAGGGGGTTTTTATATTTTATTTTTAAGTTTTTTTTAGTCTGAGATTTATGGATCACTCTTTTCTTTTTAATGAAAAGTTAGTAATTAAGACAAAATGTTAAATCAAAATAAATAATTGATTATAAAAAAAAGCTTATTTTATTTGTTTAGCTGCATCATAAATGACTAAATGAATCAATAAATAAATGTATTTATTTAAAACATGAATTTGCTAATTTTATTTAGTCAATGTAAAATTTACATTTACATTTATGCATTTAGCAGACGCTTTTATCCAAAGCGACTTAGTTACATGCAAGCAAGCCACTTACTCATCATGCAGCTACAAAATTAATTAATTAGTTCTGTACCATCAAATTTTAATATTGACTATCTATTGATTATCAGCCATAACTTGAAAATAATTACGAGCTTGTCATTAAACAAACATGATAACTTAATCTCAAGAAAAGTGTTCGGCTGATAAAAAAAAAAGTCTCTGATAGTATTTGATCATTCAAACTCTTAAAATCAACAGGTGTAACATTTTACATCCAGATGTGTGATTTATTAGTGTTTAATAGTTGAATAGCTGAAGGTTAAGGATGCTACTCATCTGAAATAAACTCAGCATTTCCTTTCTGAGTAGGAGTGAATTAGTAAAGGCTGCTGTGTGCAGTGACTGAATTAAGTTTCTCGTTTCAGAAGCGTTCCTTCGTTACTGTGCTAAAGTGAGACGCTGTGGCCGTAACGAGGGAATCAGTTTGCTGAAGTTGAATCGATTCGTTTGTGAAGCTCAATTAAAGCCAAATCTTTCATCACTTTTTCTCCCAAGCCAAAAATCAATTGCTTTCACTCCCAGAATGCAGTGAAATTGAAATTAAACATGACACGCACGCACACACACACACACACACACACACACACACACACACACACACACACACACACACACACCTGTCTATTCCAGCATATTTCTCTCTTTGCGTATTTAGCGCTTCAGTCAGAGGCTCTTTGTGTCTGGTGTCACCTCTCACCACGAGAGATTCACGCTTTAATTTATTTAGATGAAATTGTGCATTTTGTCCTGCTGTGAAATAATTTGCCATTTTCATCCACTTTTAAAAGCTGTCTCTGCGTGTGTGTTGAATCTGAATGTGTGAGGAACAGGAAACCAGCGTCAGGTCACATGACTCCTCCTGAAGTGACATCAATTCAATTCAAGTTTATAGCTCTTATAGCGCTTTTCACGATACAAATCGTTGCAAAGCAACTTTACAGAAAATTAAGTTTCTAAATATATATATTAGCAAATCATATTATAATAAACATCACCAGCAATAGGATTCAATATATGTTAAGATTATATGTACACAGTTTCACTACTGTTAAAAAAATAATAATAATTAAAGAAATTAATACTTTTATTCATCGAGGCTGCTTTAAATTGATCAAAAGTGAAAGTAGAAGTAATTTCTATTGCAAATAAATGCTGTTCTTTTGAACTTTCTATTCATCTGTGAATCCTGAAAAGTTTCCACAAGAAATATTGTGCAGCACAACTGTTTTCAACATTGATAATAATCAGAAATGTTTCTTGAGCAGCAAATCATCATATTAGAATGATTTCTGAAGATCATGTGACACTGAAGACTGGAGTAATGATGCTGAAAATACAGCTGCACATCACAGAAATACATTACAGTTTAACAGATATTCACATAGAAAACAGCCATTTGAAATTGTAATAATATTTCACATTTTCACTGTATTCTTGATCAAATAAATTCATCCTCGGTGAGCAGAAGAGACTAAATTCAAAACATTACAAAAACTTACTGACTCCAAACTTGTGAAAAGTAGTCTACTGAGCTTGTCGGTGTAAAATTATGTTAATTCTCCTGTGATTATCATGTTGAATTTTGCATGAATAAATGGATAAGTGTAAAAGATGCATGCAAGAAGACGAGAAGCAACTGTTTACATGGAGTGAACTCTTGGTTCTGGAAGTGGATTATCGGTACTGTAGATTTTTTTTAATGGACATGATGCTCATTTTTGGTCTGTGTTTAAATGTTACTGCTTATAATCAGTTTCTTTGTATACCAAATGAACCAGACGGTTGTGCTCTATTATATCGGAAACACATATCCAGACCTTCACCTGCACTGAGCTGAAATCATTTTTGATAGCATGTCACAGATGCTGTGTGCATACCTTAACTTGTATTTAGTGAATGAAGGCAGACCTGAGGATGTTTGTCTGGGCTTTTTGAGACGTTATGAAGCTCTCGTGACCGATTATCATCTCTTGTCCTTCTCTACAGTGTTTCATATATCAAAATTCCCTTCGACTCCATCTGTCCTTTGGGTCGAAGTCTTGCGTGTAAATATTTGCAGTTTGTCTGTAATCTCTTCAGTTGCACACAGAGACGCTGTGAGCTGAATACAGATAGAAAGACGACTCATTTTCAAGGACACTGTTGCGTAGACGACCTCAGCTGACCTCAGATCAGTTTTGATGGTCACCTGGCAGCTGGTTTTGGTTAATAAAGTCTGAGGAACAGTTCCTGGATCAGGTGCACTTCATGTATGGTGGTGCTAAAGTTTGATTTAGTGTTGATCTTTGTGAGATGTGCTTTGGGGAGCAGACGTGTGTGGGAGCTTTGGATAAGACTTGATGGCTTCTACTCTCATTCTGAGATTATTTACGCTGTGTTTTTTAAATGATGTATAAATAACATAGCAACACCCTGGCAATCACCACAGTAACATAGCAACACCCTGGCAATCACCACAGTAACATAGCAACACCCTGGCAACCACCACAATAACATAGCAACCGAATAGCAACACCCAGGCAACCACCACAATAACATAGCATTGCATAGAAACACCCAGGCAACCACCACAATAACATAGCAACACCCTGGCAGCCACCCACAACACCATAGCAACGCCCTGGCAACCAACCAGAACACCATAGCAACCACATAGCAACACTCTGGCAATCACCCACCAACTGCACCCAGTAATAGCAACTGTATATCAACACCCTAGCAACCATTCAGAATAGAAATGGAACCTCATAGCAACTCCCTAACAACTTCTCATTTCCATTATAGAATGTGATTCCTTCATGATGACTAAACTGTGTATTTGAGTAGACAGGAAACGTCCTGCGGTGTGATACACTAAACTAGATCTGGAGCTACTTTCAGTGGCATTTAATAGTTATTATGCTTGCAACTTTATGACCTCATATTATCTGTGGGACTATTAAAGTTAAATTGGCATACTGCAGGATTTTCGTAAAAGTGAAGACAACTACAAGCAAAAACTTTTCTTTTTTTTTTCTTTTTTTTTTTAAACTGTGATTCGTTTTCTGAAAGCAATTGTGTTAGCAAGTTCCATCATTACCAATACAGTTCAATGGAACTTACGACCATATTTAGCTAACAATGCTTTTGAGAAACACACCTCTGGTCAGTTATGAGATTTTGGGTTATTTGGCTTTTCTGAACGTGTTGTTTCAGACTAGTGGAAAGAAAACATCACATTTATATATATATATATATATATATAAATGCACTTTATCAGTTTGCATCTGATAAAGGCTGTGAGTTTCTTTCTCAACAGCACTTTAAATAGAATAAGTAAATTTAACTTGGCCAGTTAGAGTTTGAGTCATTTCTACTTACTCATTTGACATTAACTCTGTAATACTCCAGTACATTTTACCCAGTCTTCATCTGTAAATTTTACTCTGTGTAGAACGAGGTAGCACAATGTCCCTCGGTAAAAAAACAACAACAACAAAACAAATCAAACAAGAGTTTTGAACCTGGTTTATCCAGTGTTCAAAACTCTGTTCTGGAAATCAATGCAAATTAGTGGATCTTTACGTACTTAGTGCCTCATTTGCATATTTAAACATAACATTTCGAAAAGCTTGAAAAGAAAAGTTTGCAGTTCTCAATGTAATCAATCTGCTGGGGAAGTATGCTGATATATATATATTAGTTATTATATATTTTATATAATAACTATAACTATAATTATAATTATTATATATTTTTATATATTTTTAGTCTGTTCTGGTGTGTTTTGTTTTAATTTGGTTGGTGAAAATGGTGGTGAGTAGTTGATGCGCAGATGATCTTTCCCTTACAGAAAACTTGATTTCACAGACGCGTTATGTAGGAACAGAAGTGTGTTATCCAAACAGAACTGAAGGCTGTTTTCTGCGGCTGTGATCTCAGACATTTAAAGACTCATTCAGGACGCGTGTGAATCTCTCCAGGTATCTCAGTTGCTCAAATGTCATTTACTTGAACAATGTGGAAACAGAACACTTAAAAAGAGACTTCATTGTAATTACCAATGATTGCAATCACCAGCAGCAGTGTGTGTGTGTGTGTGTGTGTGTGTGTGTGTGTGTGTGTGTGGGGGGGTGTGTGTGTGTGTGTGTGTGTGTGTGTGTGCTCGCGCTACGCTTAGGTGTGATTATTACATTCATTATCGTAATTAACATTACTGCTATTTACACTTCAGCAATTAACACCATTCAATGGCTTTACTAATGCGTGTAATTCATTCTGCTGCATATTAATACCAGAAATTGTTTGCTGGTATTTTCACTTTGCAGTCATTTACTTTTGTGTAAAATGAGGAAAGTCTTTTTGTCCTGAAATGGCGAGAGTTTGATTTCCCTTCTGTGTTCCAGTCATCATGTAGAACAAATCTGAGCAAAGCGAGCTTGAATTGAAAAGCTCTGCCTCGCATCAGGTTGGAATTAGTTTATTAGCATCTTAGAAAATCGACTTTTAAATCCATTTTTGGTGGGAAATGACTTTCCGGGGAAAGATACTTTATACGCTTTTGATGATAAGTCAGACAGTGGATTTCAGTGTGCTTTGGGATGCGTTTGTTCAAAATAAGCGCTTATTTTCAATTGTGCAATAAAAGCATCTTTTCCTCCAAATTAGACACCCTCTCTGGATTTTCAGTTTAAGAGAGGGGCGGATCTGGAGCCTAATGCTGCACACAAACCTGGAAAAAGGTCTGATGGATCACTGTGTCCTTAAAGCACTGCATAGCACCACAACACCCTAGCAACCACCCAGAAGACCTTAGTAACGCCCTGGCAACCACCCACAACACCAAAGTAGCTGCACAGCAACACCCTAGAGTCCACCGACAACACTATAGCAACTCCATATCAATGCCCTAGCAACCACCCACAACACAATAGGAACACCCTAGCAACCCCCACCCAGAAGACCATAGCAACTGCTTAGCAAATCAATATCATTGAGTTAGCAACCACCGGAAACCCTAGCAACCACCACCCAGCAACACCATAGCAACTGCACAGCACCTCTGGCACCACTCATAAACACCATAGGAACACAACCACAACCCACAACTGCACAGCGACATTCTGGAACTAACACCTAGCAACTGCACAGCAACCTGGAACCACCCACAAACCCATAGTCGAACACCCTAGCAACCATCCACCCACAAACAACTAGCACTGCAGCGACACTCTGGCAACCACCCATAACACAATAGGAACACCCTAGCAACCCCCACCCAGAAGACCATAGCAACTGCTTAGTAAGACTCTGGCAATCACCCACAACACCATAGCAACTGCACAGCAACACCCTGGAAACCACCCACAACACCGTAGGAACACCCTAGCAACCACCACCCACAACACCATAGCAACTGCACAGCGACACTCTGGCAACCACCCACAACACCGTAGGAACACCCTAGCAACCACCACCCACAACACCATAGCAACTGCACAGCAACACCCTGGAAACCACCCACAACACCATAGGAACACCCTAGCAACCACCACCCACAACACTATAGCAACTGCACAGCAACACCCTGGAAACCACCCACAACACCATAGGAACACCCTAGTGACCACCACCCACAACACCATAGCAACTGCACAGCGACATTCTGGCAACCACCCACAACACCATAGCAACTGCACAGCAACACCCTGGAAACCACCCACAACACCATAGGAACACCCTAGTGACCACCACCCAGAAGACCATAGCAACTGCTTAGTAACACTCTGGCAACCATCGCCCACATCACCATAGCAACTGCAAAGCAACACCCTGGAAACCACCCACAACGCCATAGGAACACCCTAGCAACCACCACCCAGAAGACCATAGCAACACTCTGGCAACCACCCACAATACCCTAGCAAACGCATAACAATCCCCCAGAACATCCCAGCATGAATGATGAATTGTATAAACACATTATGATAAAATGACACACCTTGCTTCAGATGCGGTAATTTTCCGAATTTCTTGGCGTTACTTTAACGCTGGACCTGATGAATGATTGCAAATGATGGCATTAATTTTTCTGAATCTTTCTCTTTCTGGCCTGTATAATGTGATTGAAGTGTTCAGGACAGCCTCATGCAGGTAGAAACAACAGCGTTCCTGTTCGAGACATTTCAGGGCTTTTACAGTCGTGACGCTTTTTGGGTGGTGTATTTATGTTTTGTGTGATATTTGTTTTTATTGCCCATAAAAATGCATGCTTTCATTGGACAACAAACCTGAGTTTTTCAGGCATCTCATACGGTTTTAATGAAGGCGGATGTTTCAGAGACACACTGTAAGTGATATTAAATAAACATATGCGAGCCAGATACAGTCTGAAATTGCATCAAATGTATTTTTCATCTTCATCAGTGTCCCTCTGTTCCACCTTGACTCGTGTTTAGTTAGTGAACGGCTTTGCATTATAATCGGTTCTTAACTCACGGATTGAGTGTTTTATTTTTATCATGATTGAGGCGGATCAAGTGGGCGGGTCACTGTCTGAATGCTCGTGATGTCAGTTTTGAACTGAGAGATTCATGAATATTAATTAGGTCACGCTGACATTGCTGGAGAACTTTACTTGACTGTCCATTAAAGTGACCTAATTAATATTCATGAGCCAGTCCTGTGTAAATACACTTGTTGTCTTCAGTACATCAGACTAGCTTTATGTTTGAGTCAATCTTTTTTATTTAACTTTTTAAGTTTCCGTCTGTACGGAATGTATGTATTTGTATTTGTGTTGTACTTGTGTGAGAGGAACAGGCAGAAATTTATTCTTCAAACACTGTCGTTCTTCAAGGTTTCTGTTTCTCTCTGAGGTCATGTTTTTATAAGCCCAACTCAATAATTTTATAGACCCTCAAACGCATTATTATTTCAATCCATGGCGTCATTTTTACATAAAATGTGTGGATAAAATAACTCAGGACTGAAGTAAAAGCCCACAAGTGAGTGGAAAACAGACACGCTTGCCTCTGCAAGGAAATATTGCCTGTGTTTTGATAAATGAAGCTCAATTCTTCAAAATGCAAATTTTTATTTGCATTTGCACATGTTTGTTTATTAGTTGTTTAATGTGTGCTGTAGATGCAGAAACATGGATATTTTAAATCATGTCTGATTTTGGACTCGTTAAATCCTTGTATCATGATCATCTGTAATGCATTTACTGGATATATACAGTAGATTTCTTATAGTCAGACTGAATGGTTGATTGTGGGAATATGTAGATGGTTTCTGGTGGTGAAATGCACAGAAATGTTTGATGCATCTTTTAATTTCTTTGCTGTTCATGCATGGAAAATCTTAAAACAGATAGAAACGCTGATTCCTGGTAATTGCGTCAGCAAAATAAAATTGTAAAATATAATTGTTGTTTCTTGAAATTAAATAAAATATTAGAAAAGTCTTAGTTTGTTTTAGCTAGTTGCCAAGGCAGTATTTATCATTTCAAGGTGAAGAACTAAAATAAAAAAAAATTAAAAAGCGAAAAAGCTAAAATAAAAAATATTAAAATAACTGGAATCTAAAAAAAAGAAAAGGACTAAAATAGCTACAAAACACAACAAAATTACTAAAACTTAGGCGAAAATGAAAATGAAAACAGAACATATAAAAATAAAAATCAAATTCAGTATATTAACAAAAACTATAATAGGATATAAGTGATACTAAAATGACTAAATACTAAAATAACTAAATAAATACACAAATAACTAAATAAACACAAAAATATTATGAAAATTTTTACTAAAATTTAAATTAAAACTAAGAAACTAGGAAATATTTAAAAAAAGGAAATATTTAAAGTATTTAAAAAAATTTAATGTATTTTATAAGTTATAATGATTTATTGGTTATACTGAATTAATAATTCCCCTAAAATAAAAAAAAAAAAAAAAATTGACAAAAACACACAACTAAATTTCTAAAACTTTTACTAAACTTTAAATCAAAACAGGATATATAAAAATTAAATCTAATTTAAAATATTAACAAAAACTAGCATATCAGTGATGCTAAAATAACTTAAAAATAAAATAAAAAAATTAAATAACTAAATTAAAATAAATAAAAGACTTTGACATTAAGGCAAAAACAGAAAATATAAAAATAAAATCCCATTCAAAATATGCATTAAAAGCTATAATAGTACATCAGTGAGAGTAAAATAAGACTTTGATGTTTGGGTGTATGTCAGCGCTGGAGATAATGGGATCATTGAGATGATTTTCACTAATCCTTTAAGTCCTTTATGTTGAGCAGCCGAGGAACCTGCAGAGAGCAGTAAACCGTCCCCGTCTGGATCATCCGTGTGTGTGTGATTCATGCGTTTAGAGTCAGACCATCATATCTGAAGATGATAATGCAACAGTGAGCCACTAACCATGATGATGAAGTGTTTTCATGAGTAAATAGATTTAGTGTGACATGAGATGAACATGTTTATTCAGCGTTTATTCAGAAATTCACAGTTGAATCAGGAGTTTTTCTGTCTCATTTTACAACCGTTATATGGAAACCTAAACTCAACATTAATGTCAGCGGTTTTTCTTTTCTTTTCTTAAAGGTGTTCTGAAGTGCTGCTGTGGTGACTTTGACATTTATAAATACTAATATAATTAGTTTTGTTTGTCAGTCACCACTATTGATTTTAGTGATTTGATCAGTCCTTTTCAGTCCTTTAACACTTTAACAAAGTATTAAACCTGTGGGTTTTGTTTGTTTGTTTGTTTGTTTGTTTGTTTGTTTTTGTTTGACTTCTTGGACTTGGACCAATAAGAAATGTAGTTTAATTATTATTTCCTTAAATTTATGCATTTGACAAATGCTTTTATCCAAAACAACATGCTATTTATGTAATTATATAATATAATTGTTATAATGATGATGATAATAATAATAACAACAACAGTATTATTATTATCATCATTATTGTTGTTGTTGTAACAACAACAATACTTAATAATTAATAATAAACAATTAAGTACAGCAACAGTAGTAGTAATAATAATAAAATAATAATTAATATTATTATTATTAGTTTATTGTATAATATATTTATGATATTATATAATATAACAATAACAAAACTTAATTAACAATAAAAATAATGACAATAATTATAATAACAATAATAATAATGTTTATTATATAATATGTTATAAAATGTTATATTTAATATTTTGAATTTTATTTATTAATTATTACTTATTTATTAATAATTAGCATTTAAATAATTGATAATACTACTATTTAATTTTAATATTAATAATATAATAATTCAATTATTATTATTATTATTTGACTAGGCGCAATAGGATTCTGTGAGCACAGTCGTTTAGCGGTGATTTGCATGAGTTTTCAGTGGATTTAGGAGGTTTTCTGGGAAAGCCGTTCGGATCAGGATTGTTCATGTGAGTGCAGGGAATGTGTCAGTGAGTTTCAGTGTGTAATTAGTCCACTGTCATTCCAGTGGAAAAGCTCTTGGATTGAGCAAACGGAGCACTTAGACATGTTCTCCGTCGGGTCAGAGTTTAGTGGGTGCTGAGCGGTGAATGTGACTGTGTTTGACCACCCGCTGATCTCCAGTCAATCACGACCAGTCTCACAGCTCCATTCAAGCATAGTTATTAAGGGCCACTTATTGAGAGTGTTATTGTGGACGGATAAATGTTGTTGGCAGCAGAAGTCTTCAGATCTCAGTGAGGAGGTTTAGTCATTTCAGCTGATATTAAAGATAGGAACAAGGAAGGCTAGTGTGCTTTATTTATTTGTTTATGCATTAGTAAAAGCTTTGAAGTGTATGAGTGACCCACAATCTCTGTGTGAAACCGTATGATTACGAGTCACAAGCTCAGACACGAGAAGGGCTTTAGCACTTTTGAATGACTGTTATTTGAATTTAAAAAAGTGTTGGAAAAATGATTCATGCTTAAATTAAGTATACGCTTAAATGTTTATAGGCCATAGATAGTTAAGATGGATGGATGATGGATGAAGAGGGGTGGATGGATAGATGGATGGTTGAATAATTGAATGATGGATTGATGATGATTTGATCGTTTGGATGGATGGATGGATAGTTGGATGATGGATTGGTGGATGGATGATGGATGGATGGAAGGATGGTTGAATGAATGAATGATGGATGGATGATGATGATGGATGGATAGTTGGATGATGGATTGGTGGATGGATGGATGGTTGAATGAATGAATAATGGATGGATGATTGTGTTGTATGTGATGGTTGGATGGTTGGTTGGTGGGTTTGGTGGAGGGTTGTGTGTGTTGGGATTATTGGTGTTTTGATGATTGGAGGGATGACAGTTGGCTTGATAGATAGATGATGATGGATGGTTGAAGTATGAGTGGATGGATGTTGCATGTAATGATTTGGATGGATGGATGGATGGATGGTTGAATGGATGATGGATGGATGGATGGATGGATGTTTGAATGGATGATGGATGGATGGATGTTTGAATGGATGATGGATGGATGGATGGATTGTTGGAATGGATTTTGGATGGATGGATGTTTGAATGGATGATGGATGGATGGATGGATGGATGGATAATTGAATGGATGGTTGAATGGATGATGGATAGATGAATGGATGGATGGATGGATAGTTGAATGGATGATGGATGGATGGATGTTTGAATGGATGATGGATGGATGGGTGACACTGGATGGGTGGATGGATGGATGGATGGATGGTTGAATGGATGATGGATGGATGGGTGACACTGGATGGGTGGATGGATGGATGGATGGATGGATGGTTGAATGGATGATGGATGGATGGGTGACACTGGATGGGTGGATGGATGGATGGATGGATGGATGGTTGGGTTGATTGATGGATGACCCGGATGGCATGGTGGAAGGGATGGATGGGATGATGAGGCAGGATGGATGGATGGTTGAATGGATGATGGATGGATGGATGGATGGATGGATAATGATGAGTGGATGGATGGATGATGATGATGGATGGATGGATGTTGAATGGATGATGATGAGGGGATGGATGGATGATGATGGATGGATGGATGGATGATGATGGATGGATGTTGAGTGGATGGATGGATGTTGATAGATGATGATGGATGGATGGATGGATGGTTGAGTGGATGGATGATGATGATGGATGGATGGTTGAATGGGGGGATGATGATGAAAGGATGGGTGGGTGGATGGATGGATGGATGGATGATGATGAAAGGATGGTTGGATGAATGATGATGATGGATGGATGGATGGATGGATGGATGGATGGATGATTGAATGGGTGGATGGATGATGATGAGTCTAAATAAATAGAATAAAATCATTGAAAACATGCACTGAAAAATAAATGCAGCTTTGGTGAGCAGAAGAGACTCTTTCAGAAACATTTAAAAAATCTTACCAACCTCAAACTTTTGAACAATACTGAACTCCAGCCACCATCCGTCTTATTTTATTTAGAGATTTAATACAGTTTGTTTACTGCACTGTATATTTTTGTGAATTTTGTTTGTTATATAGCCTGTTAATCTTTACCCAAAATGTTTGTCTGTGGCGTAATTAGCTCACATCATCATAGAAATACTGAATTAAATGAATTTGTATGTAAAATATGTTCTGAAAACTAGCAGTTAAGACTCATAAACAAAGGCAGATCAGCCTTACGGTTGTTTGTGCTCAGATTATGTCATAATAATATGTCATTGTTCAGTAAAAACTTGTTCTGATCAAGCTCTTAAAGGGATATTTCACCTAGAAATGATCATTCTGTCATCATTTACACAGTTAAAACATGTATGATTGTGGAAGTTATTTTCAGAAATATTTAAGTGTTTGTCCTTGCATTGAAAGTCAGTATTATGTCTACCTCAGTGTTCTTCAAGACATTGACACAAAAGAAAGTCATACAGGTTTTCAGCAAAATGAGAGTGAGTGCATATTTAATCAAGTTTTTGGGTGAACCAGCCCTCTAAAATCTCCCAGCTGGTGTGCAACAGTTGTTTTTTCTGGACTGATAGATTATTTCCAGCATATGTTGAACAAACTTTTGTGCTTGATATGAATATAAGAGTATGTGATATGATAAAAGTGTAAAACACATCCGCGTTTCAACATTCGGCAGGTTTGTGATCATACCGATCTGAATCTCCAGAGGCACATGGAAGCGTTTATCGGCTCCCAGTGCTTCACTCCCACATGTCAGACATTTGGTGGGAATTTTGTCACTTTTGGAAAGTTGAAGATCTCGGGGCGCCGCTGGGTGTCACGAATGACGGATTGGTCTTGCTGGTGGCCCGCAGCGAATGTTTCTCGTTCTGTTCTGTTGCCAGGAATAGATCCGTCCTGCCAAAGACGCTGCATTACAGCGATTCAGTCCTCTACAGGATTCATCATCACGACACGCTCTCATGTGAGGTTTTCTCAGGTGCACTCGCATGCGTTTGAGCCGTCGCTGGTGTGATTTCATCTGATCACAGCGTAAAACACCGTTCAAAAGTCAAAAATCTGAGTCAAATTTATGAGTAAAGTGCTTGTTTCTCATTGTTTCAAAGCAGCTTTACAGAAAATCATGAGGTTAATATTTCTGTTATGTGTGTGTGTGTGTGTGTGTGTGTGTGTGTGTGTGTGTGTGTGTGTGTGTGTGTGTGTGTGTTTATATATATACAGTATATTCTTATATAGATAGAGTCCCATTTTGCAGATTAGAGCTGGACGTTTACATTTTGCAACAATACAAGCAATCAAGAGATTTGCCACAAAATATATATATCACCTCATAAGACTACTATACATATGTGTATAAAGTTTGTTGTAGATTATATATATATATATCTATATATATATATATATATATATAATATATAAAAAACAGATATAAACCTGGCAGTAATTTTTGCAAAAAAAAAAAAAGAAAAAATTTTCAACAAAAAAATCAAGCAAATTTTTGCTATATAATAACACTTTATGTGACTGTACTGTTTGTATATATTTATATATACAACTTTATATTAAAAAAAGCTGGACAATAATATAGTTACTTTTTGCACAAAATAATTAATAAATAAAAATCATGATGTCTTTTTTGCTGTGTAGAGTGAATTGCTTCATGTGAGTGTAGTGTATGTATATATTTATGTATCCAACCATATAAATGTAATAAAATATATATATAATAAAAGCTGGACGATAATATATTTATTTTTTGCAAAAATAAATAAATAAACTAAACTATTTTGCAATCCTAAAATCAAAAAAATCAAACACTTTGTCTGCTATTTAGTATTTATTGCTTTATCTGAATTTAAAATAAACATATTAAAATGTTTTTATTAGACCATTTCTCACCGTTTTTGATTATCTACACATTCATTATCAATAAAATGGCAAAATAAAGGGCAAAAATGCATCACTCAGTTTCACTCAATAGTAAAATTGCTAGTAAATTTCACAAATGTAGTATTTTCTTGTAAACGTACTGCAATATTTTTTTTGTATTTAGAACTTATATATTATAAATATATAATATATGTTCTATATTATAATATATATATATATATATATCTATCTGTATATATCTATATTCTATATATATATCTATATATATATCTATATCTATATCTATATATATATATATATAATATATATATATATATATATATATTTACAGTTTATGAAAACAACTTGATGTCAGATTGTATCCATTAATAAATACATTGATGTAGAAACAATTTACTTTTATGAACTGCTAGTAAATTCATAATTAGTTACAAAGAAACAGCAAGTAAAACGTTTTGAAGTGTTTTGAATGTAGAAAGAATGGTAAGATATTATGTTTTATTTGGTTTAATTTACAGCAAAAAATGAAGTGTTTTTATAATTGAAAAGCATTTATTTATTTTTATTTAAAGACAAAGCCTTAGTTTGTTCAGTAAACCACTTTATTAATTAATTAAAAAAAGGGCAAAAGGCAGCAATTTTGTTTCGTCTTTTCCCCTGAACCGTGACGTCAGAAGTGGAGACATTTATGGGATGTTCCTAACAAGAGTATAGTGCCGTCTTCAGTTACCCGGACGAGCCTGTTGTTGTCGCGACTGACCAATCAGAATCAAGCAATAAAACGTGGTGAGCTGATGGAAAGTGTGTTTGTGATGTAATGTCCTGTTCCATCACGTCATGACTCTTTTGAAGTCCATGAATGCAGCGTTTGTCGCTCCAGACGACTGGAGGCCGGTTTACGCTCACGTTGACTTGGACTCGACAGTAACTGTGCCTCACGAGCGCATCTCTGGGGAAATTAGTAATCAGTCAAACGAGGTCTGTAACTTCTGATTGCATGAGGTCATTGAGCGAGTCTGTGGGCTCTGGAACGCTTTACTGAAGTTGTCATCGTCACATTCTTACAGGAGAAATGTACGAACTTCACTAGTGAGTGCTGAGATCTTCAACCATGTCATAAAATACAAATACCTTATCTGGTGTTTGCACAAAGGTTTAATTTAAAAAATAATTGTTTGGGGTCAGTATTAATATTTTTATTCATCAAGGATGCATTAAAAGGATCAAAAGTGACAGTAAAATAAATTCTTTTTCAAATAAATGCTATACATCTGTGAATCCTGAAAAATAAAATGTAGAACTACCGTTTTCAACATTGATAATAATCAGAAATGTTTCTTGAGCAGCAAATCATCATATTAGAATGATTTCTGAAGATCATGTGACACTGAAGACTAGAGTAATGATGCTGAAAATACAGCTGCACATCACAGAAATAAATTACAGTTTAACAATGTATTCACACAGGAAATGTATATTTTAAATTCTAATAATATTTCACATTTTTATTTATTTTTCTGAATTTTTTTAAAGAAAATAAATGCAGCCTTGGTGAGCAGAAATATCAAAAAGTCTCACCGACCCCAACATTTGTGCATTACATATATGTCATATATGTATAAATTAAATATTAGTTAATATCTTAATATGTACGATATGAACAAATACACCAAAAGCCACGGAGAAAAGGAAAGAAGGCTTGATTCCTGGTGGCGTCTCTCATTAAACACGGTGTTGTGAAGTAGGTTAATGGGGGGGGGATTTCATTTATCATTTTATACTATCATTTATCAACTTGTAAATATTTTATTTATATTATTATTAATAGATATAAATAAATGATATGTATGTATGTGAGTGTATTGTACATACAGTAGCATGCATAACTTGGCTAGTTAAACATGAAAAAAATGAACTCTTAAAACTGTCAAACATTCTTAAAACAAAATAAATAAAAAGAAATCTAGATTATATTTTTCACTGTATTGTTCAGCCGTTGCACAGCATTGCAGTGTAGTTTGCGTGACCGGTTGTTTGGTTAGTTATTGGTGAAGGAGTGTTTCTCGTTTCTGAACAAGAACGTGTTGTCGTCACAGCAGAACTTCAGAGCTGAAGATGCTCTTGCACCAGAGGTTTCTGATGTGGCGTCTGCGCTCTTCTCTTCATGTTTCTCGCAGCACTTAGCCTGTCATGTGATGGCTGCAGTTAAACGTGCTGCTGTTCTCTTCTGGAAGAACAAAGAGGAACCATGAATCTGTGGTGAGGGTCGACGTCATCCATCAGCTTCGTTCTCTGAGCGCTGACTCTCATAGATGTATGTGTAATGCGTTACAGTCGTATAATGTCACGTCTCTGAGGATGAATGTGCTTGTGTTTCACATGAGCTTTATTTTCCTGATCTGTGAACCAGGATTCCTTCACTCTTCGTATCACTTTGATCACTGCAAACTTGTGCACTTATGCAGTTTAAGAAGCAGTTTCAGAACGTATTGTGCTTTAAAGATTAATTCAGATATTGACTACTTATCAATTATAGACTTTTGCACAGTTATTATTGACCAGCGATACAGTCATAGACCTTTAATTTATTTAGCAGATGCATTTATTTCTTTAAATTGATTTATTTAGCAGATGCATTTATTTATTTAAATTGATTCACATTTATTTATTTATTTATTTAGCAGATGTATTTATTTCTTTAAATTGGTTTAAATTGATTTATTTAGCAGATGCATTTATTTGTTTAAATTGATTTACATTTATTTATTTATTTAGCAGATGCATTTATTTATTTATTTTTTTTTTTTTTTTTTTTAGTTTATTTTTTTATATATTATTTTAATTTATTTATTTTGCAGATGGTTTTATCAAAAGCAACTTACAGCTTAGGAATACAACGTGATAAATTTAATCTTTTACCTGATTAAATCTTTTAAATTACTTTAGATTATATATATATATATATATTTGTTTTTTTTTTTTTTTTTTTTTTCATATTATGTTTTTTTTTTTTTTTTTTATTTTATTTTTTTTTTTTGTCAAATATGTTGTTTTGTATTATTTTGTCATTTTCATTATTTAATATATATTTTTTATTTTGGAGCAGATGTTATTTTTACACCTGTGGGTAAATTAATAATGTTTTGTTTTGTTTTTTCATTTATTTATATAATTAAAATAAATTGTATTATTATTATTATTATTATTTGTCATGAGTCCGGACCCGGTGTTCCTCCCTGTCACCACCCAGAGGGCGCCACTTCCATTCTCCCGGACTCATTAACTTCACTCCGCTCAGATGTGTCACCCACTCACACACACTTACACTCATACCTGGACACTATTTCGACACACCTGTCACATACTCTACACAGCTGTCCCCCATTTGTTTCACTAGTATATATTCTCCACACTCCCACCTCTCGGCCTGCCTGAATTAATGTTATTTGCTATGTTTGTTGTCTTGACGTGTCTCTAGTGGTTGGCATTTCCGGCTTGTTCCTGTGATTCGTTTCTGTTTTGTTTTTGCCGTGTTGGCCTTTTGTTTATTAAAAAGTAGTGTTTTCCCCTGCGTTTGGACCCAGACCCGGTTTCTTCCACGGCGCCCTTTACCGCGCCGTGACAGAATTCAGGCAGCCAATATGGGTCCAGCAAGGACGTTCCTCGATGTCCGCCAGGGAGATCGGAGCATAGAGGATTATGCCTGGGACTTCGTCGGGGCGGCTCGGTTTTCGGCGACAGAGAAGACACTGTCTTATGGTCTTCTTTTGGGGAGGACTGGCCGAGCCCTTTAAAACTTTAATGCCATACTGGCACCCCGACAAGACGCTGGAGGACTACGTTAACCTGGCTCTGCAGCTGAGTGGCTCAACCGTCAGGGTGGGGGGGCCGACCCAGGAAGTTCCCGGCGAGGCGGCGGGGCTCGCTTCCGGCTTTCACGAAGCGGCCGAGCCCGCAGATGTTCCCTGTGAGGCAGCGGGGCTCGCTTCCGGCTTTCATGAAGCGACTGAACCCGTGGATGTTCCCTGCGAGGTGGCGGGTGCCGCTCACAATTCTCCCGAAGTCCCCGAGGCGGCGGCGGTGGCCCGCTCACGACTCGGCGGGGGCCGAGTCTCTCCCGAGTTCCCCGAGGTGGCGGCGGTGGCCGCTCACGACTCTCCCGAGTTCCCCGAGGCAGCGACGGTGGCCGCTCACGAGTTTCCCGAGTTCCCCGAGTTCCCCGAGGCGGCGGCGGTGGCCGCTCACGACTCTCCCGAGTTCTCCGATCGAGTCTATCCCGAGTTTCCCGAGTTCCCCCGAGGGGGCGGCGGCGGTGGCCGCTCACGACTCTCCCGAGTCCTCCCCGAGGCAGCGACGGTGGCCGCTCACGAGTTTCCCGAGTTCCCCGAGGCGGCGGCGGTGGCCGCTCACGACTCTCCCGAGTCTCCCGAGTTCCCCGAGGCGGCGGCGGTGGTCGCTCACGAGTTTCCCGAGTTCCCAGAGGCGGCGGTGGCCGCTCACGACTCTCCCGAGTCTCCCGAGTTCCCGAGGCAGCGGCGGCGGGGGCCGCTCACGACTCTCCCGAGTTCCCCGAGGTGGCGGTGGCTGCTCACGACTCTCCCGAGTCTCCCGAAGTCCCCGAGGCGGCGGCGGGTGCCGCCCGCTCACGACTCTCCCGAGTTCCCCGAGGCGGCGGTGGCCGCTCACGACTCTCCCGAGTCTCCCGAAGTCCCCGAGGCGGCGGCGGGTGGGGTGCCGCTCACGACTCTCCCGAGTCTCCCGAAGTCCCCGATGCGGCGGCGGGTGCCGCTCACGACTCTCCCGGGTCTCACGAGTCCCCCGAGGCGGCGGCGGGTGCCGCTCACGAGTCCCCCGAGGCGGCGGCGGGTGCCGCTCACGACTCTCCCGAGTCTCACGATTCCCCCGAGGCGGCGGCGGGTGCCGCTCATGATTCACCGAGGCGGCGGTGTCTGCTCACGATCCTGGTACTGCCCTGGGTTCCCACCCCACCGGCTCTGCCTCAGTCCCCTGGTCCCCCTCCTGCACACGGACCTGGACCTGGACCCAGACCCCCCCCTCGCGCACGGCCTCCTCCCTGGGTGGGGGGGGGCCACTGGAACGTCTGGAATCCGTTCCTTAGAGGGGGGGTGTTTTAATTAAAATTGAAATTTTGTTTGTCACTGTAATTGGAGAGGGTTTGACAGTTGTGTTCTCCCGGAATGGTTAAATTAAATCCGCTCAGCTGTGTCACCCACTCACACACTTACACTCATACCTGGACACTAGTTCGACACACCTGTCAACATACTCATACACAGCTGTCCCCCATTTGTTCACTAGTATATATTCTCCACACTCCCACCTCTCGGCCTGCCTGAATTAATGTTATTTGCTATGTTTGTTGTCTTGACGTGTCTCTAGTGGTTGCATTTCCGGCTTGTTCCTGTGATTCGTTTCTGTTTTGTTTTTGCCGTGTTGGCCTTTTGTTTATTAAAAAGTACGTTTTCCCCTGCGTTTGGACCCAGACCCGGTTTTCTTCCACGGCGCCCTTTACCGCGCCGTGACTAATTAAAATAAATTGTATTATTATTATTATTATTTTATTCATATTTCACCCCAAAATCAAAAGAAAGAAATTTGAAACTACATTTTACATAAGTCATAAAAAACAACAAAGATTTTTTGCATTTTAAAATTTATTTTATTGACAATTAAGCACATTTTAATACTAAATTATCATTATCAATATTATTAAGAATTCAAATGTCATGATTAGTGTTTATGCTAATTTTATGATTTTAAAAAAGTGCTTACATTGCCATGTTTCAATGCAAACAAATCTTAACGGTGCTAAAAATAGGCTTAATTTTTTTAAAGCAAAAAATATATATATATATATATATATATATATATATATATATATATATTAATTTTGAGCTGAAATATGAGCATGTTCTTGACGGGTTTGCTGTGAATACAGTATATCTGTCTCAGACTGAAGTTCTGGTGTCTTTCAGGCGTTTATCTGCCGCTTCAGTGTCGGATCTCATTACAGACGGACCGAATCACTTTAGAAACACTTCCCACAGGCGTACAGTAACCCGTTCACATCACTCACACGTAAAAGCAGCTGATAATTCGATGCATTTTGCGAGCGGCGCGATGCATTTCATGCGTTTCTTTGCTGCACATTTATCATGGCCTTTATTTTCCAGATAGCATTTCTAAAGTTTTCATTATTGAGTCTGGACGGTGTGATTGGATCCCTCTGGATTTATCTTATTAATTGCTTTAACTTCTCTTCCTTTGGCTGTCTGTAGTTGTGAAGTTAATTCTGAGGACGGTTTGTGATAAGCTCGTTCTGAAGTTCACTTTGCAGTGCAGATAATGGGATTGTGATGAAATCTCTGAAAGCGGGGGAAGAATATTCACCTTGAAAAGAAATAAACAGGGTTTTTCTGCTTCACAGCTTCTACTTTATTCTCCAGCAGGATATATGTGATTGTGGGGGATGGATTTTAGGATTTAAAACGTTTTTTCCGGGTTTATTGGTGGATCTGTGTCGTTCTGGTGTATAGATATTCTCTGGGTGTCTCTCTGTGTTTTTTTTGGGGGTATTTTGTTTTAGAAGTTTTATGAGCTGCTGCTTCCTAAATGACTTGAACAAGTCCGGTAGCTGAACTCTTATGAAGCCGTTTTTATTCATTACAGATATTCCCAGCGCAGAAATACAGATGACGGGCTCTTGATATCCAGTTTAATAACTGACTAACACTGAAATACAATAAACGTTTAGTCCGGCCAAACGGGAGTGCATGAAACTACAGAATCCCTTTAAAAACACTTTTTGCACTTTTACATTTATTTTAAATACAACAAGCAATAAATTTTACCTTTTATCTGAGTAAATGATTTAAATGACTAAGAATTCTTATTTTATTCTTTTTTTTTATGGCTTGAAATCTATTTTCATTGCTAACCAGCAGTGACGGAGGAAATTTATATATATAAAACAATTTAAAAGTTTAATTCAGTGCATCATTTCCTGATTAAGAAGCCAAGAAGGAAGGTGAAGGTGTGACTTTTTAAAAATTACTGATCGTATATTGAGAAAAAAAAAAAACCTGTTGTTCAGTAACCTGTTGATTATGCAGCTTAAAACTTCATTTTTTTTTATTTTTTATTTTTTTAAGCGTGCTGTTGAAACAGTGAAGGTAATGAACACTAATTAGCTTCAGAGAGCTTGTAGTGAAATGGGCGGATGTTCATTTTATCGTGGCCTGACATCTGAGGCATATTTGGTGTAATTCTAATTGCAGAAGCTGCTCTCTGTCAAGGTCTCTGGAAATGACACACCAGACTGAAGCTTTTACCTCCTTCTCTTCTGTATTTCTCTCGCTTTCTCCAGCTCTTCGTCATCTGAAGACTCTTATTCCAGTTCAGCTTGTTTTAAATGAAGCCTGAACTTTATTTTAAGAAAATATTCACAATAACACAAATTCGTCCACTGTTGAGGCATTATAGAATATTTTAACTGCATATTTTTTATGTAAACATTAGATGTCCTTCGCCGCAGAATTATTATATTGTTGTTAACTAAAACTTAAACCATAAAATAATGTGTTTCTTGAAATAAGCTTTAACTGAAATGAACTAAAATATAAAAAGCTTAAATTCATTTTATTACAGTTAGTTGCCATGGCAACATTTCTAGTGTTAATTGAGTTTAACTTGATATACTAAAATGACTAAAACAAAAATTAATAAAAACTATATAGACCTTAAAAAAAATAGTAATGACAACAAAATTACAAAACAAAATATTTTTCTTTAAGTTTAACTTGATGCAATAAAATATCTAAACCGAAATAAAAAGAAATAAAAACTATATAGACATTACAAAAATAAAAATGACAACAAAATTACTAAAACAAATTCTCATTTTCTTTGCTAAACTTGATGCAATAAATAACTAAACAAAAATAAAAATAAATAAAAACTATAGACATTACAAAAAATAAATAAATATGACAAAAACACTAAATTTAATTTGATGTACTTCAATAATTAAAACTGAAAAAGCTAAATAGATATTAGCAAACTACTAAAAATGAAATAAAAACTAATTCAACATATTAATTAAAAAATCATAATAGAATCCCAATACTAAAATAAGACTTCTTCATTGTTGCATTTATGCAGGATTGTAATTTCAGACTTTTTTCATTCATTGATTTTTTGCATTGCTCGTATTTAATTTTAACAAAATCCTGAAACTGCAGAGTGAAATCTAGTTTTCTTGTTGGTATTATTAATATTATTTATTATAAGTGTTTAGCATTAAGGAATTTTTAGAATGTTTTTCCTGTTGATTTTAGCCCAAAGATTGCACAAATATAGTGAATATTTCATAAAAGCAGTCTTGCTAATCTAGTTCTCTTTGTTATAAAAACTCATTTTCTGTGTGAACAATGCACAGGAGTCAGAGACAAGAACATTTGACAAGCACAAGATTTCCAGTCATGTATAAAAGGCTTTATTAGGAGGTATAAAAAGAAATTTACAGCAGGAAAGTCTGATCCGCCCCTCCATTTCATTAAGACTGCAGTCGTATATATATTCATATTCGCTCGCTGCAGACCTTGAGCGGTCCGCTCCGTCTAGTTTAGTTTGTGTCAGGTGCAGATGTAACGGGTTTTGTTGTAGTTTGTGTTGAATGGAAGAAGCACTGCCTTGAGTTTGTGTCTGTAAATGGGTTTTTCTCGGTGAATTCCTCTTTTCTCTCGCGACCCGTCTGTGGGATCGCGTCTGTCTGGCTTTTTTGTGATAAATGGGCTCTTATTGTTGTGTTGGTCTTGTCTTCTTGTGAAGATGTGAAGAGCAACACTAATGTTTCTTATTAAACATTGATGGCTGCGTCTGAATATTACCAGTGTTTTACTCCATCTGTGAGACGCATTCAAAACCTGCTTTCACATTCAGTCCATTGAGCTGCATGAGTTTAGACATATTTCTACATTATATGCTTTAGAATAGTTTCGTTTCTACATTTATTTACGGAGGTCACACTGATGGAAGTGTCTGATGGTCAAAACAAGTGGAAAACATCTCTGTTTTATTTATTTTATATTTATTATGAAGCTAATTTATAATTATATTATATAAAATAAAATAAAATAAAATATACATAATACAAAATATTAAAAATGTTGCAATGTAATGTTTACTATTAAAAAACAAGTATTACAGTGTTATTTTCTGTATTTTAATTTATATTTGATTTATTATTTATTTATTATGTATATTAAAATAGATATTAATGTTATATAATTTTCTTTTTTTAATTTATATTTCATTTATCATATATCTACATTTTATTGTTTTGTTTACTTTTAGTATATAGTAGCTAGTAATTATTTATAAATAAACATTAAAATTAATAAATATTAATAAATAATATTATAATTATTATGGAAAGGTGTCTATATTTTATTTATTTTATATTAATTATAAAGATAATTTATAATTGTTATTATATAGAATATAATATAAATGATACAAAATATAAAAAATAAAGCAATGTAAGAGGTATTATAAAAACAAGTATTATCATGTTATTTTTCAATATTTTATTTATAGTTTAGTTATTGTTTATAATAAATAGTAATGATAGACATGACAATGTTATATGTATTTTTTATTTATATTTTATTTTATACTGTATTTTCTTGTTTTGTTCCCTTTTAGAATATAATAACAGTAAAAGTTCATTACTATAAATAAATATTATTATTATTTTTGAAAGATGTCTTTATATATATATATATATATAATTAGTAATAAGAATGATACATATGAATGTTATATAATTTTTATTTTTTATAATTTATAAATAATTTATAAATCTGTATTTAATTATTATATTTTATTTACATTTAGAATGTATTAATATGAATAATTTTTTAAATATTAATAGTAATAAATATTAATATATAAGTAATTACATTTTATAAAAGATTAATTAAATATAAGTAAAAATTCATATACAAGTATATGAAGAGTTTGGTTCCAAAACGCAATGCATCCATTTTTATTAATTTGAGTAAAAATGTGTTTTCTTTGCCAAGAAAATAGCAAGATGAAAACCACTACTTTCTGTTTCAAACTTTCACATAGCATCTTTAGATTATAATAACATAAAAAATTAAAATCCAGGTTTTGATTTTCAAGGATTTATTATAAAATTGTAAAAATAAAATAAAAATAAAAACCCAAAATGCAATACTTTTTTTTTTCTCAAAATGCAATAAATCCACTGAATTGATATGAAAGTTATTTTTCATACTGAAACTGATGAAAAAACACATCATAGTAAGTTGATCCACATATGACAGCCTCTGAACTTGGTCAATACAAATCTTATATACAGGAACTGGACTAAAAATACATTCAATCAGTCATCGCTCCCAAAATGAATTCAGCGGGTCATCTTGTTAATGTTATAAATTAATTACGGCAATAAAAGAAAATTTCATCATGAACAAGAACAAGAACATGAACGGAGTGTGACTGTGGTTACAGGCCTTACTGGTGAGATAGTGAAGGTGATTCAGACCAGCTAGTAAATGCAGCTGTTGGATCATCATAATCACATTGTTTTGATATAAATATAAACAAAATTATCTTTTGTTAATCATAAGAGTGCCATGTTTCCATTGCTGCGAGTCTCTTTCCAAGAGCTGGACTTTGATTCCCAATCCTGTCAGTCACCAATCAGCCGCTCTGATTAAAGTAAACACGCTAATGACACACAAACGCTGTGGATGAAGATGCGTCTTCATCATCATCATCAGTGTGATTATCCACTCCGGCCTGTTTTTACACGTCTGTCCTGATTGTTGCGGCCAGTCGAAGTCTCTCTCTCTCTGTCTGACCGGCCCTCGCCCGCCCGCCACTGCTCTCAGCCTAATTGGCTGACTGTGGAGTGTCTTTGTCGTCATGGAAACTACTTTAATGTCTCTTTATTGGACATCACGGCCTTGAGTCATGGTCGCCGCGGCGATGCAGGAAGAGGAATTAGTGAGGAGAGGAAACCGAGGGCTAACCGATATAATGAGAGTGATTACAGACGATCAGCCTACAGTAAGATAAAAGCTGCATCGCTATATTACAGTTAATCAAAGCTGAAACCAAAAAAACTTTTCCATAACTTGAAATAAAATAAATGTTAACTGAAACATAACTGAAAAAAAATGTAACAAAAAAACTTAATATTTTATAAAACTTAATATTTCTTATTTTCTTGGTTTAACTTGGTGTACTAAAATAACTAAAACTCACATTAAAATCATTAATTACAAAAATAATAATAAAGACATTTAAAAACAATATGCTAAAATAAAAAAGACAAAAGTGCATAGCAAAATTACTAAACCTTTAAAACTAAAAAAAAAAAACAAATCAAGAAATGATACTAAATGACATACAGTGGCCCAAACCTGCAGAAATAAATAAATACAACTTTGCCTATATGTCATGGTGAAGCAAGTTGTTTTATTTGTTTGTTTGTTTATTTTATTTTATTTTTTAAAAATCTTAACCTTTTACCTATTCTCATTGTGAAGCAGCAGTCATTTTTTTTAAATCAAATTTTATTTCATCAAAGTTTCTTTGTTTGCTTTTACCATTTATTTAATTATTTATTTTCATTTGATTTTATTATTTTTGTTCTCTTTGTATTTAGTAGTGCAGTGTGTTGTGGGAAATGGAAATGTCTGTTTTGTGTATAAAGAGAGTTCAGTTTCTCGATTTCATGATTTCATAACAAATCTTTTTTATCGTTGGTTTTACTATTTTGTGAGTTTTCTGAGCAGTACAGCCAAACTAATTTCTCTATTTTAAAAACAAAGCCTTATAAGGTGACAAAATAAATAAAACAAACAGTGCTTTATTTTCAGGTACAGTACCTGTATTTAGCAGCAGCATTCAAGAAACTGAATGAACAAATATTAAAATAAAACATTTCATTGTATAAATGATACACTGATTCTTAATAAATTAACTGTATTAAAGTTCTTCAGTCAAGAGCAGTAAGTGATGTTTCTCTTTGTGTTTTGTTATTTTATTAATATTAAAGGGATCATTCTGTCATTGATTAATCACTCTCAGGTTGTTTTAAACCTGAATTAGTTTTTTTCTTCTGTTGAACACAAAAGTTATTTAGAAGAATTCAAAGACCAGCAGCTGTTCGGTTTCCCACGGTCTTCAAAATATATTCTTTTGTGTTCGGCACAAGAAAGAAATGTGAGTAAATAATGGTAGAATTAAAATTTTTGGGTGAACTCTCCCATTAATGACAAGCAGCAGCATGTTTAGACTGCTGTCACTTTAAGACCTACACGCATCCGTTTCTCTCTCGACTCTTTATTGTGACTTTAGACATAACCAACTGTTTTTGACAGTATTAGTGCAATCAGACGTGAAAGATAACTCAGTCCGGTAATCAGGTGCTGTTTGACAGGATTTTTAGTGTGCGCGCACTTCAGAAAAAGTGCACGTCAGAACAGCACGCAAATTAAATGTTTAACCATCAAGGCTTTAAAGCACATGCAAATAATGTACTTTTGTGATTGTGAATAAGAGCGTAACTCTACCCCAGAGTTAACATTTGATGTGAATGTGTGTTGCGTTGTACAGTATATTGAGATGAAGGCGCCACTGATAGAACATTATCATATTTCTTTAAAAGCAGATCGTGGAGACATTTGAATCGTCCACGATCAAAAATCATCATATCGCACATCCCATTCCCAGAGATGCACTAACTGATGAAATCAGTCTTGCATTTAGAATTTTCTCTTAATGTTTCTGTTCACTCTTGTATTGTGTCTCGTATGTTGAGTATGTGTATGTACTCTGTAAACCTGCATGCATTATTGCTTTGGATGTGAGCGTCTGTCAAATGCATGAATGCAAATATGATTGCTGTAGATCTGAAGGTTTTCTCTCTGGAGGATGAATGTTGCACTAAAGGTCAAAGGGTTAAAGGGGTCAAGTATGTTAGTATGTTGGTTGATGTGTTTCTTTTATTATCATGCATGCAGCAAAATCACATCCCCCTGACGTGTCTTTGAAGTCGTGGCATTGGTAGTTTTAGCACGGAGGCTTTTCCCATTTGAAAGCCCTTTTAGTTTTTAATCAATTCGATTCAATTAAATTATTAATTTTCTTCCCAAACGCTTTTGAGGTGCAGATACAGGATCAGTGGAGAAGAAAGGGCCGGTGGCGAGTCACATTTAATGATTGGGTTTCAGGAGAGTGTGATGTAATTACACCTGCTTTGATTAACGAGCCGCTGATCTGATCTGAGCGTGTGCTTGAGGTTCAGTTTTGAAGAAAGGGTGATCTGATCTGAGCGTGTGCACATGAGCCTACAGGTGTGTGGAGATCATCGCTAAGGAGGGTCGGAGTCTGAAGGAGCTCTATCTGGTGTCCTGCAAGATCACAGATCACGGTAAGACTGAGATGAGTTTGAACACAGACCGAAACATGAACATTTCAGGCCGCTGAAGCTTGATGTCCTGTTCAGAAACTGTTCTGCATTCTCAGAGATACAGGGGGCGCTAGAACAGACATGAACTTTAACCTTTAGTCTTCTTAAACAGTTTTTTATATATTATTTTTAATTCGAAAACTTTGCCCACTGTAATGGTGTAGCAGCAGGTATTTATATTTTTATTTGGTTTTATCCTTTAAAATCCTAAAACTTTGCCTACTGTCATGGCAAAGCAGCAGGTTTTTAAATTTTACATATATATATATTTTTTTCTTTTTTTTTTCTTTTTATTATTATTTAATTATTTTTATTTTTATTTTATTTTCATTTTTTTTTTTTTTTTTTTTTTTATAAAACTTTGCCTACTGTCATGGTGAAGCAGCAGGCTTTTACATTTTATTTTTTTTTTATTTCATTTCATTTCATTTCATTATTTCATTTATTTATTTATTTATTTATTTATTTATTTATTCATTCATTCATCCATTCATTTATTTATTCATTCATTCATTTATTTTCCCTAGAACTTTACCTGCTGTCATGGTGAAGCAGCAGGCTTTTACATTAATTTTTTTTTTTTTTTTATTCAGTATTTTTTTTTTATCCCAATACTTTGCCCACTGTAATGGTGAAGCAGCCGGCATTCATTCATTCATTCATTCATTCATTCATTCATTTTTTATTTTATTTTTTCAAAATCCTAAAACCTAATTGTAGTAATTATAATTTATTTATTTATTTATTATATTGTAATTACTGTAATGATGAAGCGTTCCTTTTTTATTCTTTTTTTATCAAAATGCTTTATTTTCAAACTTTTGAAGCTGCAGTCTTTTACATCTATTTATTTGAAATAAATCGTACACCTTTCTATATTTGTCCAGTTTTAGATTTTAAAAGTCTCTCTCTCAGATTTGTCTACCACTCTTTGTGTATTAGAGGACGGTGCTCGTGTCTGTATTTCATGTCTGGAGTGTTTCTGTCTGTTCAGTCCATCGAAGCCGTATTAATGCGTGTTGTCAGTCACATGCTTGAGCTCCAGCAGTATGTGATCATGCAGTAATGATGGCAGATAAAGCCTCTGATCCCTCGACAGCTGCATGTGTTCAGACGCTGTGCTTCGGCTAATTACTGTCCGCTGAGACTGAAGGACAGAGCTGAGCGATTACGCCGAGCAAACACGCTGTCAGACGTAATGTTAGATGTAAGTAACTGCGTGACGGGGCAAAACTCCTCCGATGAGCCGTTCTTGCGCTTGTTCTTCAGCTCAGAGTAATGAAAACACATTTGGCTTTTATTAGCCGCTCTCTTCCCACCGAACGACAGGAACACAGAGATTTGCTTCAGTGTTTTAAGTGGAAGAGTAGATTTCGGGGTCAGTGGTCTTCTTAAAAGATAATGTTGCGGTGTGGCACTGAATCTTGAGCTCCTGCCCAAACACTGACCACATGACTGGCCCGTCTTTCCATGGACACCAGTGCAGAGAAAATCAGCACCAGTCCAGAAGCATTAGACGTCATTACATGCAGCTGTGCCACTTACGGTCAGCGGGGGAAGCAGCGAGACATAATGACATAAATAACCTGACCGGTGGACGTACTGGACGAGACACCCATGTAGTTGAGTAGAGTTATGAGTCTATTTTACACTTCAGGCCTAACTACTGTCATGGTGAAGCAGTAGTTATTTACAGTGCTTTTAAATTCATTTTATTTTATTTAAAACTATAAGACTTTGGAAAAGCAGTAGGCTTTTAATTTAATTCAATTAAATTGTATTTTATTTAATTTTTTGTTATAGATTCCTACAGAATCCTAGAACTACTGCCATGATAAGGCAGCAAGCTTTTACTATTTTATTTTTATTTTATGATTATTTATTTTATTATTTATTTATTCTAACTGACCCCATTGATAAAGGCAAAGCAGCATGCTTTTATATTGTTATTACAAGCTGCTTTTTTTTTTTGTGTTTATTTTATTTTAATTTATTTTTATATTTATTTTTACATTTTATTTAATTTTTCAAAATCCTAAAACTTTTTGTCTTGGTGAAGCAGCACCATGTTTATTATTTAAAAAAAAAAAAAAAAAAAAGTCTTATTTCATTTTGGTCATCACCAATAGCTGCTCTCCAGATATGTTCAAATAAATAAATAAATAATAATGTCTTATTTCTTTTTTGTAGTTATGTAGAGTCGAAAAAATGTGAAATATTTTTAGAATTTAAAATGTTGTTTTCTATGTGAATATCTGTTAAACTGTAATTTATTTCTGTGATGCGCAGCTGTATTTTCAGCATCATTACTCCAGTCTTCAGTGTCACATGATCTTCAGAAATCATTCTAATATGATGATTTGCTGCTCAAGAAACATTTCTGATTATTATCAATGTTGAACACAGTTGTGCTGCACAATATTTTGTGGAAACTGTGATACATTTTATTTTTCAGGATTCACAGATGAACAGAAAGTTCAGAAGAACAGCATTTATTTGAAATAGAAATCTTTTGTCACATTATAAATGTCTTCACTGTCACTTTTGTTCCATTTAATGCGTCCTTGATGAATAAAAGTATTAATTTCTCTGTGCATCACAGTTTCCACAAAGTATTAAACAGCACAAATATGTTTTTTTAGGCACCATGTCAGCATATTAGAATGCTTGTAAATGTAAATCCGCATCGGCCTGTAATGAACTAGCACTAGTTAGGACGCTGTGTTAGTGTCCAGCGGTCATCTCGGACACTCAGAACATCCTCGCTTCATCTCTGCAGGTTTTGGCCGAAATGAGCCGCGTCTCTGAAAGTCACTTTAGTGTTTCTTTGGCAAAAGTGACTGAAGGACGCGTGTGATGCTTCTTCTCCACAAACTTCAACCTCTAAAGCCTTAAAACGCCCTGAAATCAGTGATTAACACTGTCTTACACAAGCTTCAGTAAGTCCTCTAGCAGATGTTACTGTTAATACAAAGACATGCTGGTGTATGTTTTACCCCGGCTGTATTTAAAGTATTGAGTTACACTAAAACCAGCGTTCTCTGGATTCTCCGGATCACGTGCGTTCCTCACGGTAAGTCTGATACGCCGCTAATGTATTTCAGCCCACTTGAGATAATTACACATAAGAGGCGCAGTAATGTGCCGAATCGCTCCGAGCTCCTCGCAGCATTTGGTTAACGTCAGCAGAACTCGTAGCGACGGTAATCACGACCCCTCGGACCGTGATGAATGACCGCAACATCAAAACCCAACGCTAATGACGGCCTGGAATGCACCCCGAATATCCGAGCGTTTAAAGAAGATGAATGACGGACACCAGCGCTGCTCTGAGGGACGCTAAATACACCGATCTCCCGCGTCCTGCTGCTAATGGAATGATTGGTGGATTTCCTCTTGATCCGTTGGATAATAGGAGGTTGATTTTTGCTTCCGCGTTCTTGGCCGGTTTGAGCCTCTCGTTTAAAGCTCCAGGGGTGCTTGGGGCAAAAAAAAAAAAGCAGCAAAAATGCCTCCAAATTCAAGAAAAAAGAACAGAAATGGTCCCATGCACAGTTAGACTAAATCTAATACATGTGTTGTGATTTAAGTGAATGTGAAAATGAAATGAAAAGAGTCGATGTGCTCACGTTGCATCAAAGATTTATAGTTTTTTCCAGCATTAACCATTTTTATGCATTCTATTAATCAACATTGATAATCATTATTGCAATATAGAGAGCAATAATGAACAATATGTGACCCTGGAGCACAAAAGCAGTCTTAAGTCACTGGGGTATATTTGTAGTAATAGCCAAAACTACATTGTATGGGTCTAAATTATCAATGTTTCTTTTATGCCAAAAATCATTAGGATATTAAGTAAAGATCATGTTCCATGAAGATATTTTGTAAATTTACTACAATAAATATATCAAAACTTACTTTTTAATTAGTAATATGCATTGCTAAGAACTTCATTTTGACAACTTTAAAGATGATTTTCTCAATATTTAGATTTTTTTTGCACCCTCAGATTAATTTAAATCTCTAACCGGGGTTGGAAATCACAGGTGCTTGAGGGCAAAAAGAGCAAAAATGCCTCCATACTCAAGAAAAAGGGGACAAATATGGTCCTCTGTACAATTAAATTTAAATCAATGTTGACATTAAAGTTAAATCAAGAGAAAAGTCTGTTGCATCAAAGATTTATTTTAATGCATTTTTTGCAGTGAATTCTATTAATCAACATTTATAATTAATATTTATTACAATTTTAGAGTTTTTTATTGATATTATTATTATTTAATTTAATTTTTTTTTTTTTAGTATTATTGTTGTTGTTTATTGTTTTTTTTTTTTTTTTTTGACTGAAAAAAGGACTTTCTTCCTCAGTATTTTTGCCTTGTTTTCTAGAACAAATATCTAAATATTCATAAAAAAAAGTTATTAGTCTTGTTTTCTGAGAAATGTATCAACATGAATTGAATTTGTTTAAAACAAGCAAAGAAAAAAAATCTGCCAATGGGGTCAGAAAAATGATAATTTTTAAATATAATGTGTTTAGATTTAAAAAGAGAGGTTTTTTATGTGAGATTATTTTTATGATCTTATTTTTATTATCTTTTGATTTGTTTTTCAGAAAAAAAAAGTTTATTTAAAGATGTTTAGATATTTGTACTAGAGAACAAGACAAAAAATGTTTTGTTGTGACATTCCTGCTTTTTAATTTACAGTGCAAAAACAAAACAAAGAGAGAGAGAGAGAGAGATAAATAAATTTGTCTTGTTTTCCAGTAAAAATGACTAAATCAAGATGATCCAGAAAAACCTTTACTATTTCTTTCAAAAGTACATTTAAAATATATTTTATAGAAATGTCTGTGTAATGCTTTGTTTTATAATTGTTCTTATTAATTTATTTATGTTTGTATTTTGTGTTCTACTATATTTTTAATGTATAATCTTTGCCATGATGTAGCATGTGACTGATGTGGCAATAAACTTAAATTAAGATTAAGATACATTTACTGGAGAAACAAAATTATTATTTTTTTTCTGAAATATTATTCGTACCATATTAAGTTTTTGCTTAAAACAAGAAAAAATTACCTGAAATAAAATAATCTTGTTTTCTCCTGAATTAAATTAAAATAATAATAATAATAATTTTATATATATATATATATATATATATTTATATTTTAATGACCTAAGTGGCAAATATTCTTTTTTTGTTTTAAGCATAAATTTGCTTAATTTGACTCATTTTTCAGTAAACGACCTAAGATCGCAAGTCCTTTGGCTTCACAAGTAAATGCATCCTGATTTAAGTATGTGTATATATTTTTACTGGAAAACAAGACACAAATCATATATTTGCAGTGCACACTTTATATAGGTGTACTTTATATAGGATGCCATTAATCTCATGACATCATCGGGTTATTGTATGTCACCTTTGAGCAGCACGAAGCAGCTGTAAATGAGCTTAAAAGCAATGTCAAGTGCAGCTTCTGTTCAGCGTAACGATGACTTGCTCTTACAAAAGTGAAAATGCCTCTCTAGCATTGATTATTTTTATTAAAGGAGTTTGATGAAGCCGTCGCTCGTGTTCTCTTCTCGTGTTTTTCTGCTTTTAATCAGCAGATCCGGAGAGATGGAGCACAGCAGTAATGCTCTTGTGATGTAGTGCGCAGGAAATGGACAAACTGTGTGACGTTCACTCGCTAGAGCACATCTGAAACATCACTAAGAGCTGTTTTTCTGTTCGCAGTGACGCACGACAAACATCCCACCTGCTTTAGTTGAATTAGTTTTAATGGTTGCTAATGCAGCTGGTCGAGAGCTTCTGACCTCACAGATCATCCTCTCTCTTCATTAGACGTTCATTTTTTAAAGTTTTTGATGTGAACTGCGTCATTTAAAGATTATTTATGACTAATGCATCCAAAAGTGCCGTACAAAAACATGTTTACCCAACATTTTAAAACATCTCAATACACAAGCCATTACAGTTAATGTGTGCTTTTTTAAATTAATTAATTATTTTTATAATTACTGCTGTCAAAATTAATGCGTTAACGCATGCAATAAATTTTTTAAGTGTGGTTCAGACAGTCACCGTATCAGATTTTGACTCCTAAAATCTTGTGAATAGGGCTGCAACAAACAATTATTTTAATAATCGATTATTACGACGATTTTTTCACCAATGAATCAGTAGTCTTTGTTCTATCATTCTGCTTTTATAATTAGTTAAAATACGGAGTTACACATGTTAATAAAACAAGGTAATCACTTCAAAACAATTATATTACTATTGTACAATTATAATTATTTTTTACAATACAAATAAATATATTTGGCGCACAAAACGAGATGACAGAGATTTTCTCATTCACCATTTAATCATATTCAACATTCACATAATATTTCACTATTTTTACTGTATTTTGGATTTTTGATCTTAACTATACTATACTTTATTGCTCTTTATAATTTAATATAGTAATTGTTAATACATATTAAATATGAATTATAATACTTACAATTACTAATTATAAATTAGAATGATTATTTTATAATTATAAATAAATTACATTAGGTTGCATTGATTTTCTTGAATAGAAATAAATCTGATTTGATGTAAATAAAAAATTACTATTAATAATTATTCATTATAATTATGAATTTTATATGCAATTCTAAAAATATAATAACAAAAGCCACTTATGTCAGTAATCATGATTATTATATGACTTCTACTAATTCGTACTAATCTTTGCTTTTTATGCATTTATTGATTATAAATTAGAGTTATTATTTTATCATTATAAAATATAAATAAATTACAGTAGGTGTACACTAATAATGTAGGGTATTTATAATGTTACAAAAGATTTCTATTTCAAATAAACGCTGTTCTTTTGAACTTTGTTCATCTGTGAATCCTGATAAATCACCGATAAATCACCGTTTGCACAAAAATATTGTGCAGCACAACTGTGTTCAACATTGATAATAATCAGAAATGTTTCTTGAACAGTAAATCATCATATTAGAATGATTTCTGAAGATCATGTGACACTGAAGACTGGAGTAATGATGCTAAAAATACAGCTGCACATCACAGAAATAAATTAAACTTTAATAGATATTCACACAGAAAACAATTATTTTAAATTCTAATAATATTTCACTATTTTTACTGTATTTTTAATAAATAAATGCAGCCTTAGTGAGCAGAAGAGACTCTTTCAGAAACATTAAAACATCTTACAGACTTCAAACTATAGTGTATATGAATTCTGTGTCTTTATCAGGGTTTTGTGAGTATTTCTGATGGTTCCTGATTTTCCCAGTTCCAGACGATTACAATAGAGATCAATATGAAGTGAGACTGTAAGTGAGATTTCAGAGCGATGGTCCTGTAACGGTTTCTTCAACTCGTCTCTGAAGCGGCATTAGTTCAGCTCTCAGTGTTCAGCTTGTGCACCTGTAAAGTCCATATAACCTGCTGATCGAAATATCCAATCATAGAAATGCTGGGTTATTGTGCTGTTTGACCTTATAAACCCCGACAGTCAGTCTCTGTTTGATTCTTTTTGTCTTTTTTACTGTTGTAGGGTAGTGTGATTGTGTGTTGTGTATAGTGTTTAGTATTTTTAGTTGTTTGTGTTTCTCATACAGTAAAAAAAGATAAAACAAACTCAGCTAGACTTTGCATCTCATCTATAGACTTGACTTTCTGACTTTCTGTTTCTCTTGTGATCGGTGATTTCCATCATCTGGATCTTTTATTATTCTTGTGTTTATCTTTAAATATATTCTATATAGTTCATGTTCCAGTAGATGCACTGCAAAAAAATGAGATGCTTATTTAATATTTTTGTCTTGTTTTCCAATCCAAATATCTAAACTTTCTTAAATCAAGATGTAGTTACTGAAGAAGCAAAATGACTGAAGATATTGAGTCTTTATTTCTGAAAAACTGTTTTAAAATGAATCAAATTTATATATGCAAATGCAATATAATAACAGACACCAATGTTCAAAAACAGTTAAATATATTAATTAGAATAAATAATAATTACATTTATAGGCAAACTTATTTACTTGGTGGATGAAATTATTATTATTGTTGTTGTTGTCGTTGTTAGAATAATAATTCAGTGATATTTATTATTGTTCTTATTATTTTGATAAATAAAAATAGATGTAAATTTTACTAAATATTTAAATGTATTAATAAACAGAGTAAATAAATTATTATATAGGGTAATAGGACTATATTACCTGGTCTTCAAAAATTGTTCCTCTTCTTAGTATTATTATTATTAATAAATACTGAACATTGATTTATTTTATATTACATGGTTACATGGATTGTATTATTATTATTATTATTTATGCTTATAAACAAGAACAAAATTTGTTTTCTCTTTGAATTAAGTTTGAATTATTCTTTAATGACTTTTTTTCTTCTTGTTTTACACACGAACATGAAGCATACTATTGATATTTTTCAGTAAGTAAGACTTGATATCTTCAGTCGTCTTGCGTCTCCAGTAAATGCATCTTGATGTAAGAAGGTTTAGATGTTTGTACTGGAAATAGAGACAAACACACGAGTGATAAACTGATTCTTGTGTGTGATATGTGTGTGTTTCTCAGGAGATTCGTTGTGTTCGTGATGCTCGTCCACAGCAGTGTTATTGGTTTTCACTCTTTAAAACCCAAATGGACTTTGGAGGATTCATTATGTCCTCGTCTCAGCTCTGACCCCAACATCCATAAAAATGATTGTGCAATATTTCTTTTACGACCATGAAAATTCATAACTTTTCAGCGGTGTCCTGAAGGACGAATAAAAATAAAGCTCTCGGTTTCAGACGCTTATAATGACAGCCTGTGATCCTGCTGTTTGAGTCTCAGCATCTGCTTAAGTTTGAGAGGTTTGTGGCTTTTTTGCTTTTATTAACTCTTTCCCCGCCAAACGTGGGATTTTCTGGGTTTCCGTGTTCTCGCTGTTATACGCTCGGGGGGCTATAACGCATCTCCTGAGCGAGTCTAGAATGTACCGATCAAAAATGAATGAATGCATATGAAAAACAATGCGTTCATCAACAATAAACAGCATATAAATGAAAAAAAGTTAACCGAGTGAAATGTGGATCCAGGAAGTGTTAAAGGACTGTGAAGCTTTGGGGTGTTGATGGAAGAGATACGGCATCTTTGCTTTGATCATTGAACTGAATATGATCCAGATGTAGAATTTGATAAAAATGTGATTTTCTCTGCTTTTTGCTCAAAATGTTGCTTTTTTGATATAAAACTTAACTAAATTCAAGTGTTAATAAAAAAGAATGCTTGAAGCTAGAATAAAGTAAAGCAGAGGCTCTGGTCTTTATTTTGATGTATTGCATGTTCAGATATTCATAAAACAAAATATTCTGAGGGCCATGAAATGTTAGTAAAAACCATCAGAAATTCTGGCGGTGGCTGAAAACATTTTTCAAAAATGCTGGCGGTGAAAGAGTTAAACAGCAGCAAATACAATTATTAAAGGAAACAATTTTTCATTAGTTTGGTTTTTTTTTTTAGTATTTTTATATTATTATAATTTTTTTTATAAAGGAAATTTGATTTTTTTATTTTTTTTTGAGTTATATAATAATAATAATAATAATAATAATACTTAAAACAAGAAAACAATCTTCCAACAGGGTCAGAAAAAATAATCTAGTTTTCTCTTTGAATAGTGTTTTAATTAATTACGAATTAATTAATTATTTTTAAGAATAATTCTAATTTAATGTTGTTTAATATTGTTGTTATTGCTATTAATCAGAATAAATAATTTATAATATTAGGCAAATGGATACTTGGTGGATTAATTATATTAGGTTTATATGTTTTTTAATATTTTTATATTTTTTTTTTTTTTTTTTTTTTTTTTATTATTTTTTTTTTTTATATTATTACTATTATTGTTGCTGTTTATAGATCAATTTTAATAGATAATAATATATGTCAATTTGTTAATTCAACCAATTAGTTAAATGTATTAATAACAAAGTAAATAAAAAATAAATCTGTTTATTATATTTAGGCTAATTGACTATATTACATGGTGGAAGAATAGTTTATCATCTTCTATTATATTTATTCTTAAATATTGAAAATGTATTGTTGTTGTTATTATTTTTACATTACATGGTTGTATGGACCGTCTTATAATTTTGCTGTTGTAATAATAATAATATCGTTTATATCACATGGGTAATTGGATTATATTATATTATATTATTATATAATAATGAAATGAATATTGGTGTCTTTTACATTGCATCGTATAATTTCAAGTATTTTTATGCGTTTTGTGAGTGCGGTGTGGTATATGATGTAAAATCACTGCGTGGTGTTTATTTACTGTGTGGAACAGTAAATGCGGTAAATAAATATCCCACGCTTCAGCAGACGTTGTGTTTGGTTGTTAGCATATGATCTGATCGTTGCTCTGACAGTGATGATATCTGCTGCCGTCTCCTGACAGTGTTTGCTGTTGTTTCTCTGGTCTGGTATAATGTGTTAATCTCCAGCCTTATATTGGCGTGTGCTAACGTTCCCACAGGAAGTCATAAGCCGGCGCTCTTATTACGCCTCGCATGACTAATGCACACGACTGGCTTTTATATGCACCTTTTTTTTATATCCCCCTTGTTTCCGTCTTTGTGAGGAGTGCAGGAGCTGGGCATTCTGGGTAAACTGCACTGTGAGGGGTTGGGTTTTTTGTGATTCTTTTTTTTATGTACAGATTGTTTCACTGCATTTACCCCCTTTTTATTAATTAGAATATATCTATATATTATATATAATATATATATATTTATATATATATATACATACATACAGTACTGGTCAAAAGTTTGGAAACATTACTATTTTTAATGTTTTTGAAAGAAGCTATGTTTTTAAAATATAAATATTTTGTAAAAACAATATTCACTACTGGTCAGTAATTTGGGGTCAGTAATTTTTTTTTTCTTTTTTTAAATAAAATCAATAATTCAGCAAGGATGTTAAATTGATAAAAAAAAGTGATAGTAAAGAAATATAATTATTAGAAAATATATTATTGAAAGTTTTTTTTTTGATTTTGAATAAATGCAGTTCTTTTTAACCTTTTATTCATCAAATATATTAGACAGCAGAACTGTTTCCAACACTCATAATAAATCAGAATATTAAGAATGTCTTCTAAATGATCATGTGATAGACTGGATGTTACACTGGTGAACACTGAAGGGCTGGAGTAATGATGCTGAAAATTCAGCTTTGCATACAGGAATAAAATATCCTTTGTTTTTAAAGTATATATCAAATAGAAAACTATTATTTTAAGGTTGTAATAATATTTCACAATATTACTGGTTTTTTTCTGTATTTTTGATCAAATAAAAATGCAGGCTTGATGAGCAGAAGAGACTTCTTTATTCAAAACATTAAAATAGTAGTTTTCATCCAACTTTTTGACCTGTACTGTGGTAGATAATATATATCATATATATATATATATATATATATGCAAATTGACTATTTTACATGGTTGATGAATTATTTGTTATCATTTTTATTATTAAGTATAAATACATTTTCAATTAATAGTTAAATGTATTAAAAACAGAATAAATATTCAGTCAGTTATTACATACAGTAGGCTACATTTATATACAGTGACTTGCATTTTAATAATATAAAATGTTATATGAAAAACACTAGTCTTTATTATTAATATTATTATTATTAATGTAAATTTTCCATTTCAATTTAAAATAAATAGTTAAATGTATTAATAAGCATGTTATATGTATTAATAATACTAATATATAGGCTAATGATCTATTTTACTTGTCCATTATCAATTTTATTATTATTATTATATCTAAATAAATGCAATGACTTGTATTTTTTAAATATTGTTCATATTTGATATTATATATATTTTTTTTTATAAATATTTATTTAGGTATAACTCATGATTGCTCAAAAACAGTCCAGATTTATGAAACCTACATATTTATTTTTAACAAAAACATCAAAACAACATACATATTACTCTAAAATCATTTCACTTGCATAAACTAACAGAGATCCATTTTTCATGCATCAGTGGTTTCGTCAATTGGCTTACATATTCATATCAACAACATTTTGTCCCAAAAGGTTGTGAAATATGGGGAAAAGGCTAAATATATTTCAGAAAAGTTTTTTGACACTATTTTAAATTCACAGATAATTTTACAGAAAGTGTTTTTAACACCCAATGGTATCCGGGTCAAAAATGACCTGAACACAAAACGTGTTATCTCTTATCTCTAAATATTAGTAAAAAATCTGAAAAAATAAATGATGTGTATTTTGAGGGTCTTAAAGCTTCTGTACCCTTACTAAAAAGCATGCTTTTTTTTTTTTTTTTTTTTTGGAAATGTTCACGCATCCCGAATGTGCTACAAGGCTTAAAAAGGTGTGCGTGTGAAAGCACTCGTGTGAATTAGGAGGCTATTTTTGAGCGCTGTGTCTCTCTGGTGACTGAGCGTGCCGTGGCGTGTTGTGACATTGCGAGAGGGTGTTTAATGGTTAGAAACCCTGCTGCCAGCGCTGAGAGATTCCCTGAGCTCCTCACGCCGCAGCCCGGGATTTTAACCCTGTCAGATGCGAAGCGCAGGAGCTCTTCTGTGTGAGATGCTCTTGACAGGCCGTCCCGGATCGGCCGCCCCACACTTCTAATTGTTCTGCTTTAGTTTTTGGTGGAAGTGCACTTTTTGCTCATGAAACATTCAGAAAGTTTCAGCCGTGAAGTTGCTGGAAACTTTCACACTCACGCTGGCGACAGCAGATCCACCAAACATTTGGAGAAAGTGAAGTTCGGTGTAAGACGGAGTGTCAAACTCAGTTTCTGCCACGTGAGCGTTATCTGCACCCTCCAAAGAGACGACTGAATGTCTAAAAGCAATTTTATTACTAATTTTTCACAGGTATTTCTCATTAGGGAACATGCATTTTTTGTGAACACATTCAGCAACAAAGCATTCAATTCTGGTGACTTTAGGAGTATTTGTTTTTGTATGTATGTATGCATTAATTAATGTATTTGTTAAATATGTATGTATTTATATTTATTAAATAATGTAATAATTTGTAATATTTAATAATTGAAAATTTTAAATAAATAGTAAATATTTATTTATTTTCTCTAATCATATGTAACAAACCGAAGTATGTGCTGCAGATTAATTTTTATTTATTAAATAATTATTTTAGTAATACTTAATAATTTAAAATAATTAAATAAATATTTTCTTTAGGTATTTGCTTTATATAGGTATGTGCAGATTTTTTCTTTACTAGATAAATTCATTATGATTTATTTATTTATTAGTAGTAATAGTAGTAGTAAATATTTATAATTAGTTTTTTTTTTTTTTTTTTATTATTTATTAATTATTTAATGTTTTTTTTCTAATTATATTATGCGACAAACATAGCCTATGTTTGTTACATAATATAATTAGAGAAAATAAATAAATAACGTGCTGCTGATTATTTATTAGTTTGTTCGTTTTGATATTTAACCATTTAAAAATTATAAATAAATAAATAATGTTTATTTTTTTTCTAATCATGTTATGTTACAAATATAGGTGTGTGCTGCTGATTAATTCATTATTAGATTATTTTACCTATTTGTTTATTTATTAATGTAATATTTTATTATCAAAAATTATTAAATAAATATTTTCTCATAATTATATTTTGTAACAAGCATTAATATAAGTATGTGATGCAGGCTTTTTTCATTATTATATTTTTTCATTATGTATTTGTTTATTAAATAATTACATCATTTACTATATATACTATATATATTATATATATATATATATATATATTATATATATATATATATATATATCAGCCTATGTTTTAATAATAATTACATATCAAACATTTGAATATTTGACTATTTGACTATTGATATATATTACATATAAGAATTTCCATATGTCTATATCTTGTAGTTTTTAAACAGACTGTTATTGTTTTTATTAAGAACTTCTTTGAAAGCAGCGTTGGAGATACAGTGTATGACATTCCTGTTCCTTGCCACTTCATGCTGTATAACTATAATTTTTTTATTTTTTTGTTTATTATTTTTTTTTTATACATTTTTTATAGGTTGTTTATCTTGTGTTGAGTTGTGAGAGAAGCTCCTGCTGAATTGTTGTAGATGAGAGGAGCGTCGCAGGGCGTTCATCACAAAAGACTGACTGACTGATAATGTTCACATAAATCCAGCCCAGCAACCGAAAGCACAGGAGGAAAAGTGCACTCTCACCCTCAGACGTCTCAGTCTGAAGAGACAATTTACCCAGCGGCCCTCAGCGAGAGAAATGACCCCCATTATCTGCTCTCACAGCGGCCCTATTATCTCCTGTCATTCTCATATGAAAATTGGCCATGAAATATTGATTCTGTGAACAACGGCTTTGGAAATACAGATGTTGAGTTTGAAAAGGCTGAGATTTATTCCGAGGAAATTCAGATTGTTATCATGCGTTTTTTATGTGTATATTTACATCACAAGCTTTTATAGGAAAGTACTTTTTTGTACATTTCTTTTATAGATTAAAATGTAGACTTTTTTACATGTACATAAAAATAATTAATTTTTATTGTAAATATTTTTTATTGTGCTTATCACATTCATTATTATTATTTAATTCAAATTATTTGTTAAGTTTAATATAAATTTAAATAATTTAAATGTATATTTAAAGTTTTTATTATTATTATTATTATTATTATTATTATTATTATTATTAAACTTAACCAAATTACTTTTATGTTAATTGTTTAAAAAAAAAAATGTAGGTCAATTACATTTATATTTAAGGTAATTTTTAAATGACTTATTGTTAATTAATTGAAGCAGTTTGTTTTTATTATATTATGTTTATTTTTTATTTGGTTTTATAGGAATGACTAAATTGCTTTTATTAGTTTTTTTTAATCAAATTTAAAATAAATAATTTAAGTTTATATTTCAAGTATTTTTAAAATTAAATTTTGTTGTACATCAAATTAAGTTGTTTTTATTGTATTGTATTATTTTTATTTATTTGTATTTTATTTTTATTTATTTTTATTTATTTTATTTTATTGTATTTATTTTTAATTATAATTATTTGTATTGTATAATTTGTGTATTTTTTTTTTATTTTTTATCGTAAATTAATTACATTTTTTTTATAATATATATTACTTATTTTAATTTATTTCATTAGAATGACTAAATATTTGTTGTAAATTAAATTAAGTTGTTTTTATTTTATTGTATTTTTATTTATTTGTTGATTTTATAGGAATGACTACATCATATTTCTGCAGTTTTATTTGTAATTCTTTAGATCTTTTAAATGTATATTTAAAATAATTATTTATTTATTAATTAAATGTTTATATTTTATTTATTTTAATTTATTTCATGATTTCATATTTTTGTAATTTTTAAAAAATCTGATTTACAGTTAAATATTTATATTTAAATATTTTTAATTACGTTTAATTGAATGTTTTCTCTTCCTGTAATATTTATATTTATTTATTTAATGATTGTGTAGGAATGACTATATTTCATTTTGACTATTGGTTCGCACCAGCAACCTAAACCAACATTCATCAGATTTCCTTTTCCGATTAATCGTTTTACCGTAAGACCAGGATCATGAATTAAGAACATAAATAAATGAAGTAGAAAGTCCCAGCAGGTGCTGAAAGCGCGGTTCTGAACGGGACTTTAGATGATGAATCATAAGTGTGTGAGCTGCTGTCGTCGGGCAGAGTTGAGTCTCACCTGTCTGTCCTGCTCTCCACAGAGCATCATTTACACAGACGGCTTAATTAAGCGCAGCGGCGGACGAGAGACTGTGGCGTAAGCTCTCAATTATACAGCCAGCGGTTTGACGCGGCGGCACGAGCGCGTGCGAGAGACAGAAGCTCACGCGGCTTGAGCTGATGAGGTCTCCACAGAGAGCTGCGCGCCGCAGAGCTTCTCTTCATTCATCATCATTAACTGAGCCGCTTCCCTTCTGCTCTCAAAGCTGTTCAGCCGTCAGGGTTTCTCCGCTCGCGTTATGAATGACACACCAGCGTCCCTGCGCTCTGATGTACAGTCAGACACACACACTTCCATAAATTCACCCTATCTTATGATCCGTGACCATGTTTACATACATATGATGTGCATGCATGCATATGCTCATGTTGTGAGTATACATGAGTCATGCAAACACATGAACTGTGAATATAATCAGTATATCCACTTCACATATCTAAACAAATGGGGTGAGAAGAATAAACTCAATTTAAAGGAAACAGGATTATTTGTCTCTGACCCCACCGGCAGACATTTGTTCTTGTTTTAAGCATACATCAAGACTTTGTCTCTTCAGTCATTTTGCTTCTCAAGTAAATGTGTCTTGGATTATGAAATTTGAGATTTTTGTGACGTTTGTTATTGTTTAATATTAACAAAGATCAAGAGTTTTTGCAGTGTGAACTCTATTAAGATCATATTCTGGTTTCTAAAAATGACATTAACCACAAAAAACTGTGAGAAATCATGCTTAAGCAATGTCAGGGTTATTATAGTTTACTAAAACTAAAATGAAAACTAAAATTATATATATATATAAAAAAAAAAACATTATTTGAAATAAAATAAATGTTAGACTGAAATGAAATAAAAATATAATATTATGTAACAAACATAATTTCATTATCAGATAATTTCATTTTAATTTATGTATTATTTAAATACATTTATTTTAATTTATGTAATTATTAAATGTATTATTTATTATTATTATTTACTATTTTTGTTTCTCAATTGTAGTTTTTGAGGATGAATTAAAACAATAATTAAAAATACAAATAAAATAATCAAAATAAAATAAAATATAACATGTTTCTCTAATTATATTATGTAACAAGCATTATTTAATTATCAGATAATTTCATTTTAATTTATTTATTTAAATGATTTATTTTAATTTATTTATTATTAAATGTATTGTATTTTATTATTATTAACTATTTTTGTTTCTCTATTGTAGTTTTTGAGAATGAATAAAAACAATCATTAAAAATACAAATAAAATAATCAAAATAAAATAAAATATAATTGTATGTTTCTCTAATTATATTACCTAACAAGCATATTTTAATTATCAGATAATTTAATTTTCCATTTTATTTATTATTTAATAAATGATAATTTTAATTTATTTATTATTATTTTTTATTATTATTTTTTATTACTTCAATTGTACTATTTTGTTCGGATTGTAAGTTATTCCAATAATGTCAAAATTTTTAAAATGAGATGAATTAAAAAACAAAATGGTAAAAATACAAAAAAAAAATCAAAAAAAAAACAAATAAAATAATCAAAATAAAATAAAATATAACATGTTTCTCTAATTATATTATGTAACAAACATTATTTCATTATCAGATAATTTCAGCTTAATTTATTTATTATTTAAATTCATTATTTTTATTTGTTTTGTATTTTATTATTATTAACTATTTTTGTGTCTCTATTGTATTGTTTTGAGAATGAATAAAAACAATCATTAAAAATACAAATAAAATAATCAAAAACATAGTATTTATATATTTGCTTTATTTTAATAATACACATTTTGTAATATTTACACACTAAAAAAAAAACATATGTTTTATTATTAATTGAAAAGGTTAGTCACCTTGGTTTTTAAATTTTTAAAAGCAAAACAGAGCCTGTATGTCTGTGTCATTATTGTACTGATCGTCCGTGTCATTTATTATAGATATATATTCTATATCTAACACATTCACGGTCACTCACACAGTTTTTACTGTGATCTTTGACAGTGAGAATGTGAGCAGAAACTGTAGAAGCGTCTGTGATTCTAAACACACTCATCTATTGATCTGTTTATAAGACGCTTCTAACATGTTATAGGTATCTCGTATGATGTTATGGTGTTCATTTCTGACCGTCAGATGTGCATTATAAATCGCCGATGGGTCAGTCGTGTTCTTATATATGTGCTCTTCAGTGTGTTATTGATCTGATCTGTGGATCTCCTCGCGCCAGTCGAGTTTGTAGGAAGGTTTTTTGCTCTCTCATCTCATCTCTGTCTTACTGTAGTTCAGCAGTGAAGCTCCGGCTCCTCTAAGTGTGTGAGTCTGGGATCTGAATCCATCCTCACTACGCGGGGAAGAGTGAGGAAGAGATGTTCCTAACCAATTAAAGTTCAGCTCAGGCCCACCTGCGCTGGCTGTCAGCCCACAGCGGCCCGCGTGACAGGCCTTAAATTACACCAACTCTTTTGGGGAACACGGGACTCTACTGAGCTTTATGAACCTCATCCTGTCTCACTGTGTTTCACACACACACCTCGTCTCGCGCTCAGCCGTCTCACGCACTCACACACACTAATGCACTAATGCCCGACGTTTTAATAAATCTTGGCCGCAAATAAATATTCCACAAATCCTTTGTTTTAGTAAATCGTGGCCATGAATTAGAGGGCTGCATTGGGATTTATCAATGCAGATCTCGCGAGAGCAGGTAGTTTTACCTTTACTGCGGTAGTCTGTGTCTCAGTGTTTGTCGAAACACAGATTACATTACTTACCACACTGTCACTTTGCTTTTTATACAAATAAAATCATGTAGTTCAGATGGAAAACATGCGATACGATTCTAGCCTGAAAGTGTCTGCTCTGCTCCATACAGCCAGGGTTGCCAGGTCTTCGTGACAAAACACATATTTTACAGTCGCTGTTATGCGCATTGATCATAAACTCAGCTTAGAGCGCAGTTTTATCATGGGTAGAATGAAATATTGTGCAATACAGGCATTTCAGTCAATTGTAATTCATGCAACATTTCAAACCTTTAACTCACAGGGAAAAAAATCAACCCACGTGAAAGTTTTAAAGCAGCCCGGTGGAAAAAACGTGGATTGGCAACCCTGCATCCAACACGAGCTGCGTAATCAACACCCCACATATTAATAGCTCTTAACGATTTGTTCCCTTGTTTTATTAAATCATGTCCATAACAGTTTGTTCGCACGTTTTAGCAAATTATGAATTAGGAGTTTGTTCACATGACTTATTAATTCATTCCCTTATTGTTTTGGTAAATCGTAACCACATTTTGATTTAATTGAAACGAGGGAACGAGTTTGTACAACTTGTCCACGATTTACTAAAACGAGGGAACGAGTTAATAAGCTTGGGTAACGAATGCTTAATTAGTGGCTGTGATTTAACTTAAACGTGGAAACGAATTCTTAATCCATGGCTACAGAAAAAATATTTTTGTCTGTATGATTTATACTTGGCTTTGTTTTTTACAGCGGAAATCTTCTGCGATATTTGTTCAAATATGAGGTGCATCATGACGAGCCGCATCATCGTTAACTCATGCAGAAATCGGCTGTGATAGTTGTTGCAATTATAAACGAGATCTTATCAGGTCTTTTGAACTTTATTTTCCAGTAAATTCTGGATGTGATGTAGAAACAGAGTGAGTGAGCAGCATCATCACCTCACAGCTGTTTCTGGATCATGAAGATATAATGCTGCTTTCAGCCCTTTATTTGTGTGTATCTGCTGTTCTTTAACATCGGGAGGTGGTTTGTGACGTCTGAACTCACTGCAGCGGAGCCAATTAACTGCGATGACAGGAAGACAGATCGCCGTTTCCTCTGAAACATGACGGTCTAATCGGTGCATGTTAATAAAGTGCAGTTTATTGAAATGTTTCTGGGCAGCTAATTGATGTCAACAGCCAATCTTTGGGGGCGTCCGCAATAGTCATGATGTAAAGAATGCACAGAATTCATATGAGAGAGACAGACAGATTTATCATGTACCTACAGGTCTGTCTGTCTTTAGATAACTCACATTTTTACGTTTGTTTGAGTTTTAGTAGATTTGAGTAACTAAAATCATATGTTTTGAAATAAGGGTTGGTTTAACCCTTTATGTCATTAACCTCCTGAGATCAAGGGAAAAAAAAAGTTTTTTGAATTTTTATGTTTTTTGTGTCATTACATTGGTTGGAGCCTAAGAAACAAATGGAGAAAAACATTTTTGAAAAAATATATTTTATTCATATTTTATTCTAGTAGTAGATGCATGATATTGTCGTTTGCTACAAGCAGGATAGACAAGAACTCGGACACAATCAGATGGTTGTCATGGTAATAAACACCTTTAACAGCAACAGTTCACATGTCCAATCTAAAAAAAAAAAAAAAAAAAAAAAACTAAAGTCAGACTGTCTAAAAAGAAAACAAAAAACATATATAAATAAATGAATAAGGACATATATAGTCAGTCTTATTCAAATGAGAAATTAAACATTTTAAATAAAATATTTTACCCCGAAAAAGTTTCTTTTCCATTTTGAATAAAATAACTGAAGTAAGATTTCATTAGATACTATTTTAGGGTAAAATTGAGAAAACGATAAATAAAAATAGTGTTGTAATTTATTTTATTTTAGTACCATGCCAGCATTCAAAGCTGTTTTGATGCTTATTTTTTTTAAACCCTAATTTTTATTTAAAAAGTAGATAAGCAATATATATTTTTTTTAATTAAAATATGACATTAAACATTAAAAAAAATAATAGTAATAATTGTAAACACAAAGTTTTATGCCCAGTTTGAATAAAAATGATAGAAGTCAGACATTAAAACTATTACAGGGTTAAATAATGTTGTAAAAAAAAAATACAGAAAATAGAGAAAAAGACAAATAAAAATAGTTGTTTGTTTATCTTAGCACCATGCATTCAAAGCTGTTTTCAGGGGGAAAAAAACATCCATCTATTCATCCGCCCTATAAACGTAAAACTTTTTTCAAAACATTCTCAGAGAATACAGTATCTTAACAAATGATGTCTTTCTAGGTGAAATTTGCAGTTCTATGATTTTCTTTCAATTTAAATTAATTTTGATTCTGATTCCTTACATTTTATTTAAATTTAATTTCTGCATCCTGTTGCCACAATTCATATCTGATTCAAATCAGGAGCTAAACTGGAACATAAAAGTAATTATCAATTTAGTTCTGAACATCACACATCCCTGCTCTTTAGATATTGTTCATTAACCTACTGGTCATTTAACCAAACTAGTTTTTCCCAAGGAGCATCAGGGCAGATTACTGCTAGTCTGAAGGTTCGCAGTAAAGTAAAATAAAAGTAAGTAAATTTTATTTATATAGCACATTTCAACATAGCAAAGCTATCCAAAGTGCTTAACAATGTAAAATAAAATTAAATGAGAAAAGGAAAGCACAAAAAAGAAGCAAACAAGACAGACAATAACACAACAATGAAGTGAAATTAAAATGCTAAGGAGAAAAGATATGTTTTCAACTCTATTTAAAAATGGTAATGGAAGGTGCAAGGCGGCAGTCTAGAGGCAATTGGTTCCACAGACGGGGGGCAGTGACTGAAAAGACAAACATAATTCTGAGTCTGCGATAATGCTCAGGTTTCTAACCTGTGAGGAAATGGAGGGGAAATGAATGCCCAACTCCTCAATAATATCCATTCTCATTTTTTGGGGACCAAAAACAATCATTTCTGTATTGTTCTCATTGAGTTGGAGAAAGTTTTTTGATAACCATTTTTTAATATCTGAGATACATTCCAGCAATGTTTGAATGGAATCCCCAGCTTTGAGCGGGAGGTACAACTGTGTATCATCAGCTTATAAATGAAAAGAAACATTGTGCTTCCCGATAATATCCCCCAGAGGGTGCATATATAAGTTAAAAAGAAGCGGTCCCAGAATAGAGCCCTGAGGTACTCCACTAATAATTGGGGCAGATGATGAGGAAAACTTGCCTAACTCTACAGAAAAATACCTGTATTTGAGATATGAGCTGAACCATCATAAGGCTGTGCCCCTGATACCGATCAGATGTTCTAAACGGCAAATAAGAACATTATGATGCACTGTATCAAAGCCAGCTTTAAGATCCAGTAGAATCAATACCACATTTTTTACCGGCATCGACTGCAACCAAAATATCATTGAACACTTTAAGCAAAGCAGACTCCGTACTGTAAAAAGCAGTAAAACCAGATTTTATAAGGTTCTAATAAATTAGCTGTATTTAAGAATGTGATCAGCTGTAATTGCACAACTTTTTCCAAATGCTTTGACAAAAATGATAACTTTGAGACAGGCCGAAAATTGTTACAACAACTTGTAAAACAACTTTCATCCAAACCTTGCTTCTTAGGCAGGGTGGAAAGTGTTTCCACATGGACTAATTTGTATTTTCATCGCATTTACAATGGCATTGTAGTCATTGTGTTCTCTCAATCTTTTCTTTTTATTTTGTAATTGAATGCAAATGTGTTGGTGGAGCGGGAAATCCCTGATGGAGGGAGAAAACCAACAGGAATCAGAGCTGCGGCCAATATCATTAAATTCATGGAACATTGTGGCGCTTTCCTGAATTTGAATGAGGCTTTGAGTGTTTTATTAGTGTTCACCGAGATCTGTTGAAGTCCATGAAAAGTGCAGCATGTTTGTGAGGATTCGTCCGATGTGGATAAATCTCTGCCTGATCTGAATGATTGATCACATTCTGTTTGCACTGAAGTGTTAGGAATAGAACTGTAAGCTAATGAATTGAAAAAGCATGTGCATTGATATGAAACGCAGGTGTTACGGTCCTCTATGTGAAGCAGTCGTGTGATTTAATGGTTTTAACGTGGTGTCTGTGATGTATAGAGCATCTTCTGCAAGGTCGCAAACCATCAACCCCTCGGCGGATCTGAACGTTAATCACACAAGAATTATGTCGAGATTTCTGACAGCTTGTAAACGGGTCAAACTCCTGAGATTCATCGTTCTGTATGCAGGAGAACAGATCAGACTGTTTCTTATGTCATTTTTCATAATCTCTTAAAGGTATAGATCAGCCAGACATAGAGATTCTGTCATCGTTTCCTCACCTGCTGTTGCAAACCTGTATGAATTCTTTCAAGATAACTCTTTTTTTTTTTCCAAGAAAATAGAAGTGACTGTCAGTAACTGTAAACTGAAGTTACTATTCACTGGAAATTTACCTCTAAATCACATATATCTCATTTATTTTAATTAAAAAATAAAATAATTAATAATAAATATTAACTCTAATTATTTTGAACACTGCTTTCTGAATGTCTTGACAGATGTTGTTTTTCTAGGTGAAAATTGCAGTTATATGGTTTTCTTTGAATTTAAGTTCATTTTAATTGTACTTGCTTTCAAATTGGAATCAAAATTCTGCAGTAAGTGACTGTCAGCTGCATACAGTAACTGTAAACTGAAGTCAGTATTCAATGAAATTTACCCTTCTGTTGCATATTGCATCACCTTTGTTTAAATAAAAATATTAAAATAAAATAAATTATATAATATTAATTGCCTAAAATATTAATTGTAAACAAAATATTTGAGAAAAAAAATTATATATATAATTTTATTATAATTTATTATATTATATAATATATAATATAATTTTTTTACTTTAGGTTATTGATTTTTTATATATATTTTAGGTATCTATCTATCTATCTAGATATATATATATATATATATATATATATATATTATATATTATATATATAATTACTTAACAATAAAAATAATCAGTGTACAAATTTAATTTACCTAAAATTGTACTGAATTTTTTAATTTTGAAATTAATATATTATATATATATAGCATATATATATATATATATATATATATATATGATTCATTTTAGGTCATTCATATTTTAGGTATTTTTTTATATATATTTGGATAATAATAAAAAAAATCATATAAAATATAAATTGCATAAATTATATTTTTATTAATTTAACTTTTAATTTATATATGTATAGTCTACCATTCTCTTTCATTATATAAGCAACCAATCCATTATTTGCGTTTAGGAGAACAGTGCATTATTCAATACATCATTATTTATAAAGAAATAAAGTCATACAAGTTTTTAAAAGGCATGAGCGTGAGTAAACGATGACAGAATTAGTCCTGTCTTTTAAATATGTGTGTACTGAATCATTTCATCTGTACAGTAATGAATGGCTTTCATTAAAGTCAGTGTTCATGTAAGATGCATTTCCCAACACAGAAGAAATATTCTGCTGTAGATCAGTTTGCTAACACAATTCATAACTGTGTTCGATGAATAACGTCCACAGTATTTGTTCAGTTTAAGTGCACAGACTTTCTTCACTTCTGCTGCATTAATTAAACACGGTGCTGAATGAAATATTTACCTTAGCAAAAGTCAGTGGCCGTTTTGTGGTGTGTGTAATGGTGTGTAAAGCACCTACATGTACCTGATTAATGTGTTAACGTGCTCTCGCCGTCTGACGCTCTTGTTTTGTCTGCCGGGAATATAAAGCTCGGCAAATGTTTACCTAAAATGACTGATGCAACACAAGAAGAGCTCCAGTGTAAACACACCAGCGTCTTCCCATGATGCTCTGGAGTCTGAGAACTTTGAAAGGTTTTTTTGTTCTCTCTGATGGTGGGCATGAGATGATGTGTGAAGGAGAGGTCAGGCACATGGGAAAGAGATGTTAAAGCTTGTGCATCACTGTCAGCTTTACGAGTCCTTCCTAATGAGTTTTACTGCCTCTCCGTGTGTGTTTATCTCTACATTAGCACCACCCTTCCTTCATCTGCCCATAAACACAAGCTCTTTCTCTCCTCAGAACTAATTGCTCTTAATATTTGAAAGGAAAGACTGTGTTTTTGTTGTTCATCTCGCAGAGAAGTTCCTCCAGAAGCTCGTCAGCAGCTTTTAAGGGATTGTAAGTGATGTGCTTCCTCTCTCTTTATGTACTCTGGTGATAAATACTGGCTGAAAGGAAAGTTTAAGCCACGGTAAAGGCAGTTTAATAAGAGCTGCTCATATTAATTGTTCTGCTGTATAGAAATATGAGTTGAGCTCATCTGGAATAAACATGCTGGACAAAACAAGCTGAAAGGAAAGTTTAAGAACAGACATGTTTTATTTTAAGGGGTGAAAAATATTATTTTTTATTTTTTACAGTGTTTAATTTTTGTTTTTTTATGAAATGTTTTATTTTTATTTTTTGTCTTTTTTTGCAGCACTAATTTTATTAGTTGTATTATTTTGTTTATTGTTATTTTACCTCTTTAAAAAGTTTTGGTTAAATTTGAATAAAAATTCCACAGGTCAGACTTTATTAGATACTATTTCTATGGTAAAATAGTGTTTAAAAAACTTTTTTTTGTTTGTTTGTTTATTTTAGCACCATTCCAGCATTCAAATATATTTTCATGTAAAGAAAAAACAAACAAAAAAAACAAACAAAAAAAAATAAATAAAAAATGTAAATGGGTTTAAAAAAAAAAAAAAAAACTTGATACGAAAGATTTCATTTTTTGTGGTTTTTTTTAGTTTAGTATTTTTTTTTTTTGTATTTTTTTTTTAAATTTTGGGGGTGTGAATACTTTTTTTGTTTGTTTTATCCAGTGTTCAAAGCTATTTTCATGGCAAAAAATTAAATAAAATTAAAAGATATTAAATATTTTCACTATCTATATAAGCCAGTCTTAGAATTTTGATTCAAATGAGACATTAAAAATTTTGTTTTTTATTTATTTTTTTTATTTTTTTTTACTCCATAAAAAAGCTTTTTGTCTAGTTTAATAAAATAAAAGTATGGAAGTCAGACTTAATAAAAACTATTTTTGGGTAAAAATAGTGTTGTAAAACAAAAAATACAGAAAAAGAGAAATAAAAATAGTAGTTTGTTTATTCAGTTCCATGCCAGCATTCAAAGCTATTTTCAGTGCAAAACAGCAGATAAACACATCCACACTGTTTTAGCGATTGATTGATTGATTGATTGATTGATTGATTGATTGATTGATTGATTGATTGATTGATTGATTTGCGTGGCTGATCGCAGCAGTGCTGTGTCTAGCGGTGGGATGAGGTGTTTAGACAGGAGATGTTTCATGACCACATGTTGTTTTCCTTCACCTCTGAGCAAGTTCATTTTTCATGGCAAACAGGATCGTAAGTGTCGGTTTTTTATGCAGGTGTTCTTCGTGTAGGATACTGAAGGTATTCTTTTAATTAGATTGTCTGTGTTCTTCATTGGGGTTGTTCCATTCATTGGATTTTGTGTATCTTGTTCTTGTTTTTTATTAACCTTCTCCTTCCATTATTCATCTCTGTGTGCTTGTGTTTTCCCTTCAGCTCCACTTTCTGCTTTAATGTAACTGTGATCTGATTTGGATGGAGAACCATGTTCTTTTTTTAAATGTCATAAATCACATGAATTCCTCTTTCATGTGCTGATATACTTTATTCGCTTTTTTCATAAAGACACATCCGGCGTGAGAAACGGAGCTGACGTTATGATTAAAGCCTGTCATTTCCAGAGCGTTCATCTTTCCTGATGTTTGCTGAGATTCAGGACACGTTTATCGAATGTAGATCTCGCTGTCAGTTCCGGTTAGGTTTACGGAGCATTTTAAAATGAAAGCTTGATGGAAAAGTTAATCAAAAAGTTTCATTAATTGCTTAATAAAACTAGTGTTTTTTTATTTTTTAAGAAAATCTCAGTGGTTCTTGTCTGCTGCTTTCTGTGTGATTTAACATTTTGCTATGTGGTTGCCAAGATGTTCTACAAGCTGTGTGGTTGCTTTTTTATTTTGTGAGTGTTTGATGGTTGGTTAGGGTTTTATTTTGTTTTATTTTTTATGTGCTATGTGGTTGCTAGGGTGATTTGGGTGGTTGTTAAGGGGTTTTGAGTGTATATTAATGTGTTGATATGTGGTTGCTAAGATGTTCTACAAGCTGTGTGGTTGCTGTGTTGTTATTTTAGGTGTTTTTTGAGGTGTTTTGATTTGTTTTTAGGTTTTTATGGGAGTTTTGAGTACATATTAGTGTTGCTGGGAGGTTGCAAGGGTGTTTTGGGGGTTGTCAAGGGGTTCTTGGGTGGTTGTTAAGGGGTTTTGAGTGTATATTATTGTGTTGCTATGGTTGCCAAGATTTTCTATAAGCTATGTGGTTGCTAAGGGGTTCAGATTCTATTTTGTTGCATTACTATGTGGTTGCTAGGGTGGTTGTTAAGGTGCTATGAGTGTTTGCATTGCTAGGGTGTTTTGAGGGTTGTTTAAGGGTTCTGAGTGTATATTAGTGTTGCTAGAAGGTTGCTAGGGTGTTTTGAGGGTTGTTAAGGGGTTCTGAGTGTATATTAGTGTTGCTAGAAGGTTGCCAGGGTGTTTTGAGGGTTGTTAAGGGGTTCTGAGTGTATATTAGTGTTGCTAGGAGGTTGCTAGGGGTGTTTTGGTGTTTGTTGGTTGTTTATGAGTGTATATAGTGTTGCTAGGGTGTTTTGAGGGTTGTTAAGGGGCTCTGAGTGTATAATAGTGTTGCTAGGGTGTTTTGAGGGTTGTTAAGGGGCTCTGAGTGTATATTAGTGTTGCTAGGAGATTGCTAGGGTGTTTTGAGGGTTGTTAAGGGGCTCTGAGTGTTTATCAGTGTTGCTAGGAGGTTGCTAGGGTGTTTTGGATGGTTGTTAAGTGGTTTTCAGTGTACTGTACATTAGTGTGTTGACATGCCGTTGCTAGGGTGTTTTGGGGGGTTGTTAAGAGGTTTTGAGAATATTAGTGTGTTGCTATGTGGTTGCCAAGATGTTCTATAAGCTATGTGTTAAGGGGTTCAGATAGTATTTTGTTGCATTGCTATGTGGTTGCTAGGGTGATTGGGGGGTTGTTAAAGGGTTTTAAGTGTTTATTACTGTATCTAGAAGGTTGCTGGGGTGTTTTGGGGGATTAAGCAGTTTTAATTTTGTGTTGTTTTGTTGGTTTGTGGTTGGTTTTAGTTGTTTTTTAGTTTGTTTTTATTTGTTTCTACTTTAATTTTACTATCATACATTTTCCTGTGCGAGTATGTTATTTTCTTTGGTTTGTATATGAATATTAATGTTCCTCATAAATACGCTGTATTGTAGTCAGATTGTTTCAGTCTCATGATCTGTTGTTGTGCTGGTGGCATTTGATTGGGTCAGTGTCCCTCACAAGGGGGCAGACTTGCTCTCTACCTCCCTCCTTCTCTCTCTGTCTCTTTCTCCATCTCTTGTTTCATATCAGGGTGTGGCTGTCGCTGTTCTTCAGTGATAATATTATATTTGTTTTGTCTATGTAAGTGAATGAATGCAACCCGTTCATAGCCTTTAGACTGCAGGAGGAAAACAAGATCAGGACATCATGTGTAAGATATTATGTAGATGAAAATACTGATTGTATTTGGATCTTTGAGTCACATTTGTGCTTGATGGATTTTTGGTTTCTTTGTAGAAATCATATGTTATCAAAGATCTGTGTATTTAACCACCTTTGACATTAACGGACACAGCAGAGACGGTTAGTTCAGATAAATGCTCAATAACTGTTTTCAATGAAATATTGTTACACTATCACCCACCGTCCTAAATATGTGCTTACAGCCATGCAAACCAACAGTAGTTATTTATCATGACTAACCATATATCATCATCAACCTATTAGAATGAATGATGAGATGGGATTTGTGGGATTGGCTTATAGATTAATGAAAACAAACATATAAACAATAAAATTGTTTTATTTTGCTTCGACGCTATAAACGGTGAAATCTGTCAGAAAATGTAATTTCAGTGTTCGAATGTTAAAGGGGACATCGGATGCCCATTTTCCACAAGTTGGTATAATTCTTTAGGATCTTCATGAAATGTCTGTAACATACTTTGGTTAGAATTCCTCAATGGTCACGTAAAACAACACCCTGTGTACCTTGTCAAAACAACTCTGTTCCCAGCGAGCCATTCCAGTGCATGTCTCTTTAAATGCAAATGAGCTCTGCTCACCCCGCCCCTCTCTTCCGTGGAAGAGGACAGGCAATTTGCAGATAATCAAGCTGGAAGTTTGAAGGTTTGTAGGCCATGCAGACAAACAGCCAGTTAATAGATTGCTGTGTGATTGTAAGGACATTTCTAGAAGGTTGCAAGGGTGTACTAGGTGGTTGCTAGGGTGTTGATATGTGGTTGCTAGGGTATTCTTGGGCGTTGCTGGATGTTTGCAATGCAGTTGCATTTCAAGATAGTTCCTGGAGTGTTGTGCTGCATTCCAGATTAGTTACTGGGGTTTTGTGCTGTTGTTGTCAGAAGGTTGTAGAGCCCGACCGATATGGATTTTTGGGGGCCAATGCCGATGCCGATATTAACTCGAAAAGAGCCGATTTATAAGCCGATATTTTGATTTTGAAAATAAATTAGTTACATTAGACCCATTTCCTATAAACTACACTTACACAACATTCAATAGCAAAATATCTACCTGTTCTATGTATGTGGGCTGTATAAACCATTTTCCAGAAAGGAATTATGTTAAAAAAAGCCTTAGATTACAGTCTCAATGACTAAACAATTGCACATCAAAAGTATATATTTTTTTAATGATCAAAGAACACTGCATTAGAGGAATCTTTGCAGAAGTAGTCCCCACACTTTGCTGCTACAGCGTTCACCTTTTTCAGCCATCTGTAGGGCAGAAAGAGAGACAGAGAAAGAATTTAGCATGTGTATTAATAATATCACCATGTATCATTACTCATGTCATCATTAGAATTATAATAATAATAAACAGGGATCTCCTACATAGGCAAAAAATGAGAAATATAGAGAAATATATATATATATTTTTTTTTATTTGTCAAGCAATAGGTATTACCTATTACCTACTTATATTTAACTATATTATTACAACATTTTCCTGTTATGTCTGTAAAGCTGCTTTGAAACAATCTGTAAAAAAGAAGAAAAAATAGCGCTTGTTCAGCTCACATTTATTTACATGTCCCCTCTGGTTTAATATTTCTGACGCACCTACTGTAGTAACTGTAACTACACTATATTTGCTCTCACAGACACATTCACAACGGACCCGTATATCTTCTCCTCTTCTCTTTGTACAGTCTGAATCAAAACATCGTCATGTGCTGGCGAACGTAAAGTTAGCCTCCTGTTACCGGAAGATTACGGAATCAATTCAAAGTTGAATGGTTAACGTTAGTGTCATGAACACATCGCTGTCAATTTTGAGAAGAACCACCTTCAAACAAGTTAATAGCAAGCATTTAAGAGCCCTGCTAAAAAGGAAGCAATGTTAGCGTTAGAATAACGTAACAGTTGTTGTTTTTTCGAGGCACGCTGTACATAACTTCTAGTCATTGACTACACGCGCCCCCCTGCCACAGTTACGCGGTCATTATGTGGGAAACACTGCAGATATATTTAGAATAAGTTAAACGCTAACGTTATAGTTTGACCTCTTATTAACGTTCGCGCTCTTTCCACTGATAAACATGGTTTTAGCTTTGTGGCTAATATAATATAGCAATGCATTAGCGGCTGTAAGTGATGTTACAGAATATTTAGAAGTGATAATGATAGGACCGTTAGCTAGAACTACCACACTGTTTTTATATACAGTGTATGAACTAAATCTACAATCATTTCACATGACGAACAACAGACTCACCGTCAAAAGAGTACATCTCCGTGGCTCCGCTGATAGCTTTTCTTCTGTAGTGGATTTCTGGCGCTGTTTGTCAACTGGGGATGGAGCTGCAGAGCTCCCTCTGGGGGGCAAACTATGCAACACTCATAACATGAGTGAAGCATGAGACTCTGTTTCTCATGTTTCATCGGCCGTTTATAAACGCCGATGCCGATTTAAATGCAATTAGCTCATATCGGCCGATAATATCGGCCGGCCGATATATCGGTCGGGCTCTAGAAGGTTGCTAAGTTGTTGCTGTATGATTACTAGGGTGTTGAGCATGGTTGCTAGGAGGTTGCTAAGGTGTTCTGGGTGATGACTACATTACAAGATAGTTACTTGGGTGTTCTGTGTTGCTATAGTTGTCATATGTTTAGTAGGGTGTTCCAGATGGTTGCTAGGAGGTTGCCACGGTGTATTAAGTGCTTGCTATGTTGCAAGATGATAGCTACTGTACTAGGGTGTTCTGTGTTGTTGTTAGAAGGTTGCTGTACGGTTGCTAGGGTGTTCAGGGCGGTTGCTATGGGGTACTGAGTGATTGCTAGATTGCAAGATTGTTACTAGACTGTTTTTATGTTGCTTTTATGTTGCTTTTAGAAGGTTGCTATGTGGTTACTGTACGGTTACTAGGGTGTTCTGCAAGGTTGCTAGGAGGTTGTGATGGTGTTTTGGGTGGTCGCAGCATTCCAAGATAGTTACTGGGGTGTTGTGCTGTTGTTGTTAGAAGGTTGCTATGTAGTTGCTATGTGGTTACTGTATGGTTACTAGGGTGTTCCGCATGGTTGCTAGGAGGTTGTGCTGGTGTTTTGGGTGTCCGCAGCATTCCAACGATAGTTACTGGGGGGTTGTGTTGTTTGTTGTTTTGGGTGGTCGCAGTATGGCAGGGGTTCCGCATGTTTGCTAGGAGGTTGTGCTGGTGTTGGGTGGTCCTGGGGTGTTACTTGTGCCAAGATAGTTACTGGGGTGGGTTGCTATGTAGTTGCTATGTGGTTACTGTACGGTTACTAGGGTGTTCCACATGGTTGCTAAGAGGTTGTGATGGTGTTTTGGGTAGTTGCAGCATTCCAAGATAGTTACAGGGTTGTTGTTCTGTTGTTGTTAGAAGGTTGCTATGTAGTTGCTATAAGGTTACTAGGGTGTTCCGCATAGTTGCTAGGAGGTTGCGATGGTGTTGTGGGTGGTTGCTATGTTACAGATAGATGGGTGTATTTTTTGTGGTGTGTGTTTTCTCTCAGTATGGATTGAATTAATTTATTTAGTTTTTTTTTTATTTATGGCGAAGGTGCAGCAGGATTGTGCTGGAGTGCAGTAACCCAGCGCACATCAGGACGGCCGGCGTAAATCAATGACTGTTTCCTGTGGAGCTTTTAGCGTGGACCATCACCACCACTGATCCCTGATCAGATCACTGCAGGACGAGACTCAAACGGACAGAAAGACAGAGACAGCAGACCGGTGGTGTGGGCTATCATATGCAATTTAAAGTGTGTGTGTTTCACTGTAGCCTATGTTTCTTCATTTGTGTGTATGTGTGTGTGTGTGTGTGTGTGTGTGTGTGTGTGTGTGTGTGTGTTCATTAATTGACTTTAGAGGTTTATGTTACTCAGATTAGCTCTGGGACTGAAGTGTAAGTGCATTGATCACACACACACACACACACACACACACACACACACACACACACACACACACACACACACACACACACACACACACACACACACAGTCTCTTTTTGTTGTAAATCACATGAGAATTCGTTCCTTTCGAGTTCGGATTAATCTGATTTATTTTAGCATGAAAAGAATGAAAGTCTTTAAATGTCTTTAACCATCTAAACCTGTTCATCTCTGAGCCGGAGCAATAAAAGAAGATATTTTGTAGAACAAGACAACATTTGACCTTATTATGGAAACCCATTTTTGTCACACGATAAACAAATTATATATATATATAAAAAAAAGAGGTAATTGTGACGTTTTATCTCAAAGTTCTGATGTTTTTGCTCAGAATTGCATAATGTAACTCACAATTCTACACATTTATTTTTTTCCAGAGCTAATATATCACAATTCTGACTTTTTTTCCTCTGTATTTTGAGATATAAACTCACAAATGCAAGTTCAAAAGTCCAATTCTGTGGAAAAAAGTCATCTCAAAATTCTGATATTTTCTAACAATTGTATGTAAATTCGCAATTGTGAGAAAAAGTCGCAATTAACAATATAGTTTTTATTTAGTGATAGAAACAAGCTTCCAAACCCCATTGACATTCACTGTATGGCCAAAACAAACACCTTTCTCAAAACATCTTGAAATTAAATAAATGATGACAGAATAATAATTTTGGGTCAATTATTCCTTTAAAGAATAAGGTCAGTATTTAACACTACATTTCCCATCATCCTCTGTGGAAAAAACTTAAAATGCACGTACAGTATATCCATCAATAACATATATTCGTTTTGTTATACTAAGACTAAAAAGTTTTTTTTTTTTTTTTTTGTATTTTGTCCGGTCAGAATCCTGAACTGAACTGGACAGATGTCAGATATTATTATTCATAATCTGCATCAGATTAACCTTTAGTGTTTTTCTGTAGTCTCTCATTTATTCTGATTATTTTAATTCAGTTTAATTATTTATTTCCATGAGCGTTTAACCCACTTGTCATTCCTTTTCTGATTTCATCATGTTTTTATCTACAAACATCATTATAATCAGAATCAGTTTGTTTGACTTCTGCCAATAATCATCAGAGATCCTGTAACTCAATATTCAGGCGCTGATGAGGAGAAGAAGAGAAAGAAATGAGATAAAGATGTGAGGATGAGTGTGAGCTGGATCTGTGTTTCTGCTGTAATGAACGCATCAGTTTTCTCTTGTCTGGACTGAATCCTGAGCAAACAGTGTCTTCTGTCTCCTGTCTTCTCACGCAAGGACCCGTCCCTCACTGTGAATCTGAAGGATTGTTTTCTTTATCTTCCTGGGACGCTCTCAGTGCGTGTCTCTTTATCAGATAGACTCTAAAGAGACAGTTCATCCAAAAATAAACATACTGACTACAAATCATTTTTTCATCTGTGGAGCACTGAAGCAGATGTTTAGCAGAATATTCTGCTCTTTTAAACACCACGAAAGCATCCTGATTGTCCTTTTTCTTAATTTTTTAGAAAGAAGTTGTCTTCTCACCAAGGCTGCATTTATTTGATCAAAAATACTGTACAAATATAAAATAATTTTGCTCTTTAAACCAGCTTTTTTCTATGTGAATATGTGTTAAAGTGTAATTTATTTCTGTGATGTGCAGCTGTATTTTCAGCATCATTACTCCAGTCTTCAGTGTCACATAATCTTCAGAAATCATTCTAATATGCTGATTTGCTGCTCGAGAAACATTTCTGATAATTATCAATGTTGAACACATTAATATTTTTTGTGGAAACTGTGATGCATTTATTTTTTTTCAGGATTCACAGATGAATAGAAAGTTCAAAAGAATAGCGTTTATTAGAAATAAAAAAAAAGTTTTTTACATTATAAGTGTCTATACTGTCACTTTTGATCAATTTAATGCATCCTTGATAAATAAAAGTATTGATTTCTCATTTAAAAAGTAATTTCTAATTAATAGAAATATGTTAACATTACAAAAATGTCTTTACTGTCACCTTTGAGCAATATAATGTGGCCTTGTTGAATCAAAGTATTCATTTCTCATTTAAAAAAAATGCTTTCTAATTAATGGTTTCTATTTTAACATCACATTAGATCAATTTAATGCATCTTTGATGTATAAAAGTATTACTTTCTAATGTAAAAACGTGAATATATACTGTATATATATATGTACCCCCAACTCTGTCTTTAGAAGTTGTATTCTGTAGTTTTACAGCCACATTTATGTTGTGATGCAAGCTTTCACACGTGTGCTTGGTTTAAATGTTCGCTTTTTCTTTACGATTTTACACGTTTGACAACATGAGGTTGATGTTGTCTGAGGTTTGTGAGGAACTCTCTGAGATGTTTTTAAGCGTGAGATGCTTTGCTAGCGTGATGCTCTTTGTGTAGATGCTCAGAGAGCCGCTGGCCGTGTAATCTGTGTCAAAGTCTCATTATGATTTCCAGGAGCTTCTATTGAGGTATTGACCCGGTTTCCTCCGCTGCATTCATCTCTCTAATCCACGCGCTGGTTTCTCCTCGCTAGAGCTCCTCTTACAATATCACCTAAAGTCCTTTAGTCACGGCTCCACTGATCATCAGATCTGCCTTTGGCTCGCCGCTTCTGTCTGTGATCATCTGAAGTTCTGACAAACTCCTGCAGAATTGGACCGAACCTAATGGACCTGATGGAAACCCCCCGCTGCGTGTGCGAGACCCAGAATCAGCTTTTATCCGCGGCATTTACCCACCGCTGAGCCGCGCGTTTATTAGACTCTCTGTCTGAAGTTTGATGGTGCCTCTTTGGGTCTGTCAGTTTGTAGAGCGAGTCGAGTGATGAAAGGAAACGCGTGAAACAAGGCGACTCGTAAATGACCCTCATTCGTCGTGTTAAATGCGTCAGTGGAGTGGTTGTATAGTTTCGTTTAATTGCTGGGCTGGAAATGGCTTCTCTCGCTGCGTTTTGACTAAGACGGAGTTTGTGCACAAGATCATTTGGATCTTCTGCTGAACTCCAGGCTTGTAATGTGCACATGTTAATCTGTGAGATGCGAACGATTCCTGCTGCGAATCAATTGCCGCTGTCACTCAAAAGAACTTCGCATTTTTATCTTTTTACATTTGCTGTGTAAAGACCCCATCTGATGTTTTGATGAGCACCGTTTTATTCTCCCGTGTTGACATATTTGTATTTGAGACCAATAGATTTACACTCTTAAAAATAAAAGTTCTTCCATGGAACCTTTACACTGCACAAAAGCTTCTTTATATTGAAAAAAATATTTTGAGATTATTAAAATGAAAGATACTTCGGGGAACCAAAAATGGTTCTTTTTTGGAATCATTGCAAAAATCCTTTTGGAGTCTTTATTTTTAAGAGTTTATTGTCATTAGACTGACAAATAGTGAGTTTGAGGCTGTTTGTGAGTCTTTTTAACTGTTTGATTACAATGAATCGGTTAGAGAGTCATTTGTCCGTGAGTCAGACTCCACTGTTCACACTGTAGTCATTTAAACGATTCAGATTGTGAATTTGAGAGTGTTTGTGAGTCTTTTTGACTGATTCATTACAAGGAATCAGTTAGAGAATCGTTTGTTCATTAGTCATATTCTACTGTTCAAACTGTAGTCATCAGACTGATTCAAATTGTAAGTTTGAGGCTGTTTGTGAATCTTCTTAACTGAATCTTCTTACAGTGAATCGGTTAGAGAGTCATTTGTCCATGAGTCTGACTCTACTGTTCATGCTGTAGTCATCAGACTGATTCATATTGTGAGTTTGACTCTGTGAGTCTTTTTGACTGATTCATTACAAGGAATTGGTTAGAGAGTCATTTGTGCGTGAGTCAGACTCCACTGTTCACATAAATTTAAAGGTTGTTTACTGGCATTGATGGTTCAGTGAAGAATTTTTAACATCGATGGAACATTTACATTCAAAAGGTTCTTTATAGTGGGGAAAAAAGGTTCTTTAGATTATTAAAATATTATTTGGCAATGAATGGTACTGTATATAAAAATAATACAGTGGTAAATGGTGCAAAATTCAATTGCATTTCATGGACAATTAATTTATTTTTTTTACGATTTTTTTTTTTTATAAATAAAATAACTTTATTTAACAATTTCATGACTTCTGCATCAATCTCACAGAGAGCTGTTGTGAGAATGATCATGAGAGCGTCTGCTCAGTTCATGTCAGACCTCCTTTTATAACTTTATTTTAAGCCTGACTCTTGGAGCTTGTGTCGTATGAATGAATTATCAGCTGATGGTTGGTGAATGAAATGAGTGTTTGTGCAAGCACAGATTTACTATTCCTAGTGCAGGTGATATCTATAATTTAACAGCAGGCACATTCTCATTCTAGTCCAGTCAGAGCTTGTGTTCAGAACAGAATACTAGCACACTACTTTTTGATGAATGCAGTGTGCGCTGACTAGTTTTTTTTGTAAACAGTAAGAATTATTCCATACTAAACATTACAAACAGTATTATGCTTGTCACATGACTTAATTACATTGCAGTTGAGTTTTTTTTTTTTTTTTCATTATTTGATCAGATTGCCATAAATGAAGACATTGCATATACAAAATTGAGGGGGAAATATTAAAAAAGTGGATTATAGTCACATGCAGTGTTTATTTTGGTTTATGTATTATTATTCTGCACATTTTCTATATAAATATACACCACCATTCAAAGGTTTAGGGTCAAAGTGAAAATAAATGTATACTTTTATTCATTAAGGATACACTATATTGATCAAAAGTGACAGTAAAGACATTTATAATGTTACAAAAGATTTCTATTTCAAATAATTGCTGTTCTTTTGAACTTTCTATTCATCTGTGAATCCTGAAAAATAAAATGTATCACAGTTTTCACAAAAATATTGTGCAGCACAACTGTTTTCCACATTGATAATAATCAGAAATGTTTCTTGAGCAGCAAATCAGCATATTAGAATGATTTCTGAAGATCATGTGACACTGAAGACTGGAGTAATGATGCTGAAAATTCAGCTGCGCATCACAGAAATAAATTACAGATTAATATATATTCACATAGAAAACAGCCATTTTAAATTATAATAATATTTTAGAATTTTACTGTATTTTTGATCAAATAAATACAGCCTTGATAACTTTTTGAAAACATGACAAAATCTCAAATGTTTTGAATGGTGCTAAGAAATTCAATAAAATATGATAAATGCAAGAACTGTACTTTATGAGGTGCAGATTTTCTCCAAGGACACCACATTATTTTTAATGCAGATTTTATTATAATGTTTATCCCATCTTTTATTAGTGCACTATTTTACAGATGAGCTCAAAACTGCAGACATGAACTAAAAGACACAGAACTCTAGTTTTGATTTCAATGGCTCTGTGAGGCTCATGAATATTAATGAGGAGGCATCTCATTGTACCCCAGCAGTTTCTTTGAGGTCTATGGAGGTGTAGCGGAGCGTGTCTGTCTCTCCGGTGGTGACCTGTGGTGCAGGGGTCACTCACACATCTCCTGATCTCTGAGGGGAACAGTGACCCCACATCCTCTGGGTCAGACGCCCCGCGGCACGAAGAACCAAACCACAGAGACTTGTGACGGTTAACTAGATTTACACACAGAAATGTGCGCTGTTTGAACATGCATAACTCACAGCCACGACACTAGGATGGTTGCCAGGGTGATGTTATGTGGTTGCTAGGGTGGGTGAGCACTATGAGTGCTAGTAATAGTGATGCTTGACCTGGTAAACTAAATAAAGAAAGGAGAGGTTTGTCCTAAAACCATAAAAACATTTTCATTACTTGAACCAAAATAAACTAATATAAAATATTAAAGTTATGTTGTCAAATTAATTTAAATAATAGTATTTTTTATTATTATTATTATATTTTATTTAAACTTGATGCCAAGGCACCATTGTTGATTTTTGCTAAGTTTAACTTGAACTAATATATAAAACTAAAAATTAAAACTATATAGACATATTTGAAATATTTATATATATATTAAAAAAATAAAACTTAGATTAAAATTACAATAAAACTGAATAAATAAAAATGAAATATAATTTAAACAAGAACTATAATAGTATATGTAGCTGATTAAAAATTATATAGACATATTTAAAAATAAAAATGACAAAAAAAAATATATTACTTAAACTTTACCTAAAACTTAAACTAAAACTTAAGTAAAAACTGAAAATAAAAAATCTAATTCAATTTAACAAAAACTCTATCTAAAATTAAACTAATAAATAAAAACTATATAGACCAATAAAAAACTAATAAAAATGACAAAAACACAATTTTCTAAAACTCTTACTAAAATTAGAGTGAAAAACAGAAAACAAAAAATTAATCTAATTCAAAATATTAACAAAAACTGTAATAGCTAAAACTAAATAAACTTAAAGTAACAAATAAAAACGATATAGATATTTTAAAGTAAGTGACAAAAAACTACTACAAATTAAAAAACTGAAAATACAAAAATAAAATCTAATTCAAAATGTCAGCAATAACTATAATAGTATATCAGTGATAATGAAGTGAGTCTGGTTCATGCTCACTCATGCCTGTCCTCACACAGGTCCTTGTGCGTGACCCCTGGTTTGACCCCGCAGCCCTTCACATGTGTTCCCAGTGTGTCCGGTCTGCTGATCAGAGCGAGCGCGTCTTCCTGTGTGTTTCTATGGTGTTTTGTAGTCGATCTGTGCGTCTGAACATCTGTAGAGAGCAGTGGCTTTTATCAGCTCCAGACTGGATGATTTCAGAGCCGCGGCTCCGTCAGACCGTTACAAATGAGCTGCTTGTTTTCTCAGGTGAATTTCAGATGGACAGCGATACGCTCCTGTGTGTGTGTGTGTGTGTGTCTGTGTGTGTGTGTGTGTGTGTGTGAGAGAGAGAGAGAGAGAGAGAGAGAGAGAGAGAGAGAGAGAGAGAGTGCTGTAATCGTATCCACCAGCTTTAGGACTTGTGCTCTGCCTCTCATCTTATAAAAAGAGATTTTATGCATGTGTGGACTTTATTTCATTTGATATTTCTTCTACAATATATACATTTATAATATTCTTTCTGAGCAGCTAAAACAGATTTATTATTAATATTATTATTACATTTATCAAAAATTAATACACAAACACACAAAGACTTTATTATTGTATATTTATTTATATATATTTATATATATATATATATATATGCATTTATCATATTCTGAACAGATTAAACAGATTTATTTCTGTTATTATTATTAATATCATTAATGCAAATTATTATAATTAGTATAAGGATGAAATTAATAATTCTATAATACATTTGCTAAATTATTAATAATAAAATTGCAAATAATATTATAAAGTAAATTATGTATATAATAATAAATTATATATGCATACATATAATATTAATATTATTTCATGTCTTGTGTCTTTCCTTAGACTTGTAGATATATATATAAAATTATGTATTATTAGTATTATCAATAATAATTATATAATTGTAATAAATATTTTGTATGTGTATATAGTTTTAATTATGATTATAATAATTATAATATATATATATATATATATATGATATATATATATATATATATATATATATATATATATATATACTATTTAATTTGAATAATTATGTATTATTTGTATTATTATCATCAATAATTATTTTATAATTATACAAAATAATTATTGTGTGTGTAAAATGTGTGTGTGTGTGTCAAGAGCTCTGTTCAGCATTGTAACAGAGTGTATCAGTTTGATTAAAGCGATGTGAATGTCAAGCGCTCGGTACAATGACCCGTCTGTTTGAGCTGATCCTCTGAAATTACACCCAGATAAATAAATAAAATAGATTACTGCATAAATTAAAGTGCACATTTACTGAAACATAAAAAACAGCATCTCACTGCATGAAGCAAATGAAAGACGAATGTTGAAACTGTCTGGAGTAAATATTTACTTTCGGACCGTTTTCTTCCAATATTCACAGTTGTCAGTTTGCGGATATTTTTCCATCTGCACTGCGTTTCTCATTGCTGAACTATATATATGAGGAATATACTGTAAGCTGGGTTATTAAATCAGATGAATGTGATTCTGTGAGATCTCCGGCTCTAAAGTCCTTCCCGCAATAACAGCTTGGTTAAAGCTCAGACTATCAAATGAAAACTGGCTGGGAATTAGAAGTTTAATTATGAGTTTTCAGCCTCATAATGGGAGAAGATTGATCTCTGGCAGCGTTTTATGAAATGCTATTCCACAGTAATGATTTAAGGAAATTACCATCCAGACTGTGAGAACTGACCGTCGACTGGCTTCAGTCATCTTCTGGAATATTTGTGTGGGAAGTGTCAGATTTGTTATAATAATCTCCCAGTGTATTTATGCAATCATATTCCACATTCTTACTGGATGTTTTTGGATGAATGTTGAGCTCATGAATGACATCCTCATCTGCTCGTGTCTTTATGTTTACTGCTTGCACAACTGAACACATGCGGAATTGCATTCGGCAAAACTTGTATATCATTAATACAAGCTGATATGGAGTTGGTGGGAAAAAGAGAATTGTGTTGAGAATGGATATAAAGAGTTTGGTGTCATCTGGATAGCAATGAAAGTTGAAGCCATTATGACGGATAATGTTACCTAAAGGGAGCATTTAGATGATGAACAGTAAAGGACCTAGAACAGAACCCTGGGGAACACCGTGAGAGACAGGGGCAGTAGTGGACTTAGCCTGGCGGATCGAGATGTAATGATGATGGTCAGATCGGTAGGAAGTAAACCAGGATAGGGCAGTTCCAGAAATAACAAGAGCAGAGAGTCATGAGATGAGAATAGTGTGAGAGATTGTGTCAAAAACAGAGGAAAGGTCTAACAGAATTAAAATTCTAATGGAGCCCGAGTCATTGGCCATAATGAGGTCATTGACTACCTTAAGAAGTGTATGACAAATATATACACAAACATTTTCCCAATATTTCTATTATTGCTGTAAAAAATATATTATTTTGTAGTTTTTATTTTATTGTTATATTATATAATATATTATGTTATTTCTGTTATTATTGTAGAAAAACAAATGTTATTTTATTATTATTATTATTGCTTATTAATTATTTATGTATGATATTTAATTGTAATAATAATACAATTAATAATTATGTATTTTTTATTATTTGTAATAAAATGTCATATAATAAATAAATGATAATGAAATATTATCCTTATATTACACACACTTTCCTAATATTGATAGTTATTGTAAAAAATATGTATTACTTTTTATTATTATTATTATTATTATTGTTATTATACAATAATAATAGTAATAATAATACATTTAGAAATATTATACACACACTTTTTTCCTAGTATTTCTATTATTGTAGAAAAACTCTATTATTATTATTATATCAATATATTTAGTAAATAATAATTTTATCTATCTGTCTGTCTGTATATGTGTTTTTACAATAATAAAAGTAATAATTGGTGATTATGCTCTGACTATCATTTGTACTTTTTAGTTTAAATGACGATGAAATAATCTGAAATTTATTATTTTAAGGGGCTCTGACCAGTTGTATTTCTATGTTGATTTTGTAATCTTCCACACAAATCTAAATGAACTGGTGTGTGTGAGCTCCAGTGATTGTGTGAATCGTTGGGTGTGTTTGCCGCGGTCGTGTTCTGCTGTTATCAGCGTGTTTCTTGCCGTTTCGCTCGTTGTTATGTCTGACACGGTTTCACTTATAGCACTGGATATTCTCACAGGAAACTCTTATCTGTCGACGGCTCTGTGAACGCTTTGCTTGTTTAGTGAGGTGTTTGTTTGAGTTTTGCCACTCCAAAGGTCAAAACACGGCGGTCTGCAAATGAAAGATCTGTTCGGGCCGACGCTTTATCAGTGTTTCCCTGAGCTGCTCTTTAGAAGCTCTTCCAGCGCTCACACGTCTAAACCGCTGAGGTCTGGTCTGTATGGAGGGAATCTCTCATTGAGATGCTGAAAACTGTTGGTTTTCCCTCTGATTGCCGCTTTCAGTCCTCCTGCATCTGCTGTGATGTGAGGTGAGTGTAATGAGTGCCGTCCAGTGTTAAGGTTGAGTGAACTGGAATTTTAGCCTCCTGCGGGACAGGAGAGTCGGGCTCTGATCCGCTCCTGTCGGGAGCCGCGCCTCCAGGACAGACCTGAACAGCTGGGAGGCGCGACTCCGTGACCTCTGATAGCCGTTCTTGATGAGACGTTTGTGCGGTGAAGCTCAATTAGAGCCGCAGGTCAGAGCGACCCGCTGCGTTCCTGACAGACGCCATCTCACCCCTGACCGAGATAAACTATCAGCCTGCTGCCAGGAGTTTGGGTTGAATTCACAGTCTGGGAAAACACAGAAAGGATAGTATTTATTAAAATTTAAATTGGCATTTATTTATTTATTTATTTATTTATTTTTGGCCTCTTCTGCTGATGGAGGACTTCGGTTTTATTAATTTTTATAAAGCTTATTATATATATACCGATATATATATATATATATGTATGTGTGTGTGTGTGTGTGTGTGTGTGTGTGTGTGTGTGTGTGTGTGTGTCGATAGTGTGTGTGCAGTGTGAGACTAAGACGATATCTTTCTCAGGTGTTTGTGTGCGTGGGCACTTCCTGTGTCCCCGTAAAACAAAAGGCTTAAAAAACATACAAAATGGTGTTTTATAAAAAAAAAAAAAAAATTGCCAGTAGTTTTCTGTGAGGGGTAGGTGTAGGGCGATAGAAAATACAGTTTGTACAGTATAAAACCATTACGCCTGTGGAGAGTCCCCGTAAACCACAAATGCAAGTATGTGTGTGTGTGTGTGTCTGTGTGTGTGTGTCTGTGTGTGTGTGTGTGTGTGTGTGTGTGTGTGTGTGTCTGTGCGTGTCTGTGTGCCTGTGTGTTTGCATGTGTGTACTTGTTTGTACTTGTGTGTGTGTGTGTGTGTGTGTGCGTGTGTGTGTGTATGTGTCTGTGTGTCTGCGTGTGTGTGTGTGTGTACTTGTTTGTACTTGTGTGTGTGTGTGTGTGTGCGTGTGTGTGTTTGTGTCTGCGTCTGTGTGTGTACTTGTGTGTGTGTCTGCACGTGTATGTGTGTCTGTGTGAGTTCAGTGAGTCTCAGTAATGAGGTTGAAGCTCAAGTGCAGCTGAAGTTTTTATGTGGGTGTGAAATGAGGGTCAGTTATGAGTTCCTCGGCCGGAGTGTTTAATAGCGTCCGGGTCGAGGCCTGAGTTCTGCTTTACTGCTGTGTAATATATAGACCAGCAGCATTTACCAAGACTTCAGTAACTCTGTACTACTAGAAAAACGCCTGATCCGGTTATTCTGCTCAATTAGAGAGAAATAGACATCAGTCGGACATAAACCCTGTCAAAAGATTTAATGTGCCTGAAATAAGTCTCTCCTGCTCACCAAAACTGCATTTATTTGATCAAAAATACAGGAAAAAAATTGAAATATTATTATAATTTAAATCAGTTTTTTCTATGTGAATCTCTGTTTAACTGTAATTTATTTCTGTGATGTGCAGCTGTATTTTCAGCATCATTACTCCAGTCTTCAGTGTCACATGATCTTCAGAAATCATTCTAATATGATGATTTGCTTGCTCAAGCAATATTTCTGATTATTATCAATGTTGAAAACAGTTGTGCTGCACGATATTTTTGTGGAAACTGTGATACATTTTATTTTTCAGGATTCACAGATGAACAGAAAGTTCAAAAGAGCAGCATTTATTTGAAACAGAAATCTTCTGTAACATTATAAATGTCTTTAATGTCATTATTGATCGATATAGTGCATCCTTAAAGGGCTCATCAGATGCTACAAACACTTTTACAAGTTGTTTGAACTGACTGTCACGTTTGATCAATTTAATGCATCCTCAATAAATAAAACTATTAATAAATTTTTAAATTCTTAATAACCCCAAACTTTTGAATGGCATTGTTTGACGTTTATCTTTCTGTCCGTCCACTGCAAATTAGCTGAATAGGATTCTTTGAAGGTAAACTTTGACTAGTTGCTGGTTAGTAGCTCTCTAGTTGTCTCTAGCGTGTGGGCTGGTTTTGAATCAAACGTTGCTTCTCTGTTTCTGCCCCGCGGCTAATTAATTTCCCGTATTGACCGTGTCTCACCATGAACGTGTCTCACATATGAAGGCTTGTCTTATCTCTGGATTTAATTAGATCTGTCTGCTGTTATGGCAGCTCTTCACCTCACAAAACCCTGAAACACTGCCGTCCCTCAGCGAGGATTACAGCATCCTTACACTTACTGTACAGTATGACCAAACCACTGTGTGTGTGTGTGTGTGTGTGTGTGTGTGTGTGTATTTATATATATATATATATATTATTTATTTATAATCAAATAAAACATTATAATAACAATAATTAATAATTATAATAAAAATATTTATTTCTTTATTTAAAATCTGTTCTTCGAATATTAGTTTTGTGATGACATTGACTCTGGTTTAATAAGAGCTTCGGTCATTAACTGTGTTTCTGAACACGCATGTCGTCTGTTCCTCCTCCAGCAGCAGTCATTTGAATATTGGCTCTCAGCAGAGCTTCACTGATGGAAAATCCCAAACCACATCCATCCTTTCTTCTGATCTCTTCTGATTGTGGTTTTGTTATTTCTTCATAAAGTCCGTCTGCTCTCTCGTTGGGATTCACCGCTTGTTTGCATAAAGTTAAACTGTGAACAACCGTGTAGCATTGCATATAGTTACAAAAATGAATACTTTAATTAGCAAGGATGCATTAAATTAAATAATTAGTGACAGTAAAGACATTTATAATGTTACAGTAGATTTATATTTCAAATAAACGCTGTTCTTTTGAACTTTCTGTTCATCTGTGAATCCTGAAAAATAAAATGTATCACAGTTTCCACAAAAATATTGTGCAGCACAACTGTTTTCAGCATTGATGATAATCAGAAATGTTTCTTGAGCAGCAGATCATCATATTAGAATGATTTCTGAAGATCATGTGACACTGAAGACTGGAGTAATGATGCTGAAAATACAGCTGCGCATCATAGAAATAAATTACAGTTTAACAGAGATTCACACAGAAAACAGATATTTTAAATAGTAAAAATATTTCACAATTTTCACTGTATTTTTGATCAAATAAATGCAGCTTTGGTGAGCAGAAGAGACTTCTTTTGATAATATTAAATCTTTTGACCAGGTTTATGTCAGTCAGACGTCTGTTTCTGTCGTGTGTCATGTAAAAGTCATATTGTCTTGTTTTTTAAACAATCTAAACAATTCTAAATAACACGTTAACATTTAATTTTATTTAAAGCAAAATGACTTAAGATACGTATTTAGCCTTGTTTTCTGAAAAATGTATCAAAATTAAGTAAATGTATGCTTAAAACAAGAAACATATTTCTGCTAATGGGGTAAAAAATAATAATAATGTTTTCTTTGAATTATGATTATTTTTCTAAAACAATTGGCAGATATTTTTCTTTTTTATCTAGTATCTTTACTTTTTTTTTTTTTTTTTTTTTTTTTTTGCTTCTCAAATAAATGTATTTTGATTAAAGAGTGTTTAGATTTATGTACTGGAAAACAAGATCATTTTTTTTTCTTTTTTTTATTGCTATCAAACTCTAATCAAATGTCATGAAGGTGAACAAATGATGACAGAACTTTCAGTTTTGATCTGAAATATCAGGCCAACAGATGTAAACAGAAATAGATGAATTCGTCTGTTGTCTTTTTCATGCATTGGGCTGAATGGTGATTACTTTTCTCTTAGAGAGTGAACTCTTTCATGAACTTGTGTTTTTCTGCTCACAATGCGTTATATCATTATTATATGATTTATAACATCTGCGTCTGCATCGACAGCATCATCGACTCTTGATCAATATATGCACGTCCAATATATTCACGAGATGCTGAGAGGGAGCAGATGACCAGAGCCTTCATCCGTGACAGGCCATCAAACACGGGCAGGATTGCGAGGGTTAATCCATTTAAAGACACAATCTGTCATGTGTTCGTGGGGTTTCGTGTTGACATGCAGTAAAAACACTGAGCTGAAATCAAACACATGCTGCAAAAACTCATGTTCTTCCTCAGTATGCTTGTCTGGTTTTTCAGTACAAATATATAAACATTCTTCAATCAAGATACATTTACTGGAGAAGTGAAATGACTGAAGGTGTAAGGTCTTGTTTTCTGTGAAATGATTCATAATGATGAGGATTTTTTTTACTAAAAAAGAGAAATTTTATTTTAATATGTGTTTTTTTTGTGTGTGGTGTAAAAAAAATAAAATAAAATAAAAAGAAGAGTAAAATGTGAAAGTAGTGGTGGTTTTTTTTTTTTGAGTATAATCTCTTTTTTTTTTTATATATATAATTTTTTATTTTATATATATATTTTTTTTTTTAGAAAATTTTGATACATTTTTCAGGCTTAAAATCAGTAATTTTTCTTATAAAGTAAAATATTTTTTGACATTTGTACGAGACAAAAATACTTAGTTATGCTGTAAAAAATAAATAAAAAAATAAATGAAGAATAAAATTTAAAAAAGTACTGGTCATTTTCTGGTAGAACATTTGTCCATTAATTTCTGGAAATTTCAGGAATTTTTTTTAATATATTATTCAAACTTAAAATCAGTCATTTTACTTCTGAAGTAAATTTTGATTTAAGATTTTTTTATTTATTTATTTATTTATTTATTTATTTATTTATTTATTTATTCTAATGCAAAACAAGAAATTATACAAGTTTACTGTAAATTAAAATAATAAAAAGTGCTGGTAATTATCTGATGGGACACTATCCATTAATTTTATGGACATTTCTCCATTTCTAATTTTATGGAAAACTCCAAAACACAATGAAATGCAGTGCAAAAAAAAAGAAAAATAATGGGTAAACCAATAAAAAAAATCTGTACTTTTTTTTTTTTTTTTTTAGCCCTTCTTTTTTTTTTTTTTTTTTTTTTTTTCATGCACTCAAGATAAGGAAATGTGTCTTTTAATGTTGCTTTAAAATAATGTTTGTGTCCAAATGTGTTTGAAATTCTGGTTTGCTTTCTGAATTTGAACAGAATCCAGCAGGAAGCAGAATGGAATTATGAATTTAAAACAACTGTAATGCAAATGTAAATGACCTTTTAAATCCATTAAAAGCGTGTTCTGAATGAGTTTCCTGAGGACTGTTTCTCGTCCTGATGCTGGTCGTTTATTGATAAAGCGCTGCGCTCGCGGTCTATAATTGAATTCTGCGTTTGAACAGGAGGACAGTAATGTGATCAGCGCAGGAGTTTGACCTCAGGCCGACCTCACGTGACACCAGCCTCTCCTTAATTATGAAAAGTGAACGTGATCGTCAAATTTCTTACCGAAGTAAATCCAAACACAGTATTAAATCAAGACAGAACAGGCGAAACTTGTGCTTTTTTCATGCACTGCTCAATTTTGCTTCCATATCATGTCTCTTCTTTCAGACTAGAGGAAAGAAAACATCCAAAACACACATTTAAGTGTTTATTTTATTGCACTTTATTTAATTGCATGCATCTGTAGATTTCATTCTCAATCCATATCTTTAAAGAGTTTTTTCCTCTTACAAACACCAAACTGTTGCATGATGCATGTGATTGCATTCAGAAATAATGTAAATTAAAAGACATTCTCTCTATATTCTCTCTATATGTAAAAACCTTTAGCAATATGTCAAAATCAGACAAGTATTTATGTTCTGGAAATTAATGCATATTAGTGCATGTTTAATTGCATAATACCTCATTTGCATATTTAAACATAACAAATCAGAAAACTTGTGATACGAAATTGTTGTCTTGATGTACGTGATTAATCAGTATAGTGAGCTGAAACTTTTACCCCATTCATCTGTAGTGTGTTGCCTCAATAATGTTTATTTTGAATATGGATTTGAATGAATATTATTTTAATGCAGTTTTCAGAAAGTAAATATTTAAAAAGTAAATTGGCTTTTTTTCTGTTGTAAACTCTAGTGATCTAGGCCACATCATAGTAATAAAACAAAAATTAAAAAATAAAATAATATAAATAAAAATTTAATTATATAATATATATAATATTAAATTTTTTTTTAATCTCTAGTGATCTAGACAGCAACATAGTTCAATTAAAATAAAACAAATAATAAAATTAGATAAACAAAAATACAAATTAAATTATATTTATTATATAAATATATTTATATTAATATATATAACATTTAAAAAGTAAATTGGCTTTTTTCTGTTGTAAACTAGTGATCTAGACCGCATCATAGTATAAATTAAATAATACAAAAATGTATGTAAATATAATATTATATATATAAAAATTAAAATAATTATAAATATATTTATATAATATATATATATATATATATATATATATATATATATATATATATATATATATATATATATATAACATTTAAAAAGTAAATTGACTTTTTTATCTGTTGTAATCTCTAGTGATCTAGACAGCATCATAGCTCAATTAAAATAAAACTAAAATTATAAAATTAAATTAAAATAATATAATATATTTATATAATATATATTAATTGTATTATTACTTTAAATGCATTTTATTATATATTTATTATTTTAAATGTGAAATATAAGCACACTGAACTGAAATGACTGGCAGATGAATGAAGATTTGTCATGTTGTGTGGTGAGTGATTGAGTGGTTGTTGATGGTGTCTCTGTCTCTCTCTCTGTCCAGCTCTGATCTCCATCGGTCAGTACAGCAGCACTATTGAGACGGTGGACGCTGGCTGGTGTAAGGAGATCACAGATCAGGGCGCCACTCAGATCGCCAGGAGCAGCAAGTCTCTGCGGTACCTGGGCCTGATGCGCTGTGACAAGGTGAGTGTGTTCACAGACAGCTGCAGCAGTGTGTGCGGCTCTAACAGATGCTCCAGAGTCCACAGAAGAGCCCTTTCCTCAGGGTCACGGGGTCACCAATTAAACACCTGGCAGACAGAAGCGGGCCTGTGTTCAGCCGACAGCGTCTCACCTTCATACGGCTCACGTCTGGATCTCTCACCTCCAAATCACAGATTCACAAACTTTTTTGTCAGCTGAACCCCCTGAGATTTTAAAATAATATTTCAATAATTTATTAATAATTTGTTTTATTTTATTTTTATTTAAAAAATATTTATTTTAAATTTTTTTACGATTTGATTTATTGTTATGTGTTTTTTTATTATTTAATTTTTAGTAAGTGTTTTTATTGCTTTATTTTAAAAATGTTACTTATTTATTTTAAATGTGCATTTTGTGTTTTATTTAGCTTTTTTTATTTGACTTTTTATGATTTGATAAATTTTGGTCTCTATTTATATTAAATTTATTTATTTATTTATTTTTTTTTTTTTTATTTGGTTTGTTTTTATTTTAAAATGATCTCTTTTCATTTTTCATTGTAATACTATTAATTTTAAAATGTATTTTTATTATTTCATTTTTAATTATTTATTTTATTTTATATTTTTTATGATTTATGTTTTGGGTTTAATTGTAATTATTGTTTTTATTTTATTTTATGAATTAATATATTTTTTATATTTTAATTAGCATTTTTAATATATATAAAATATAAATATATATAGAATAAATATAATATTTTTTAAGCTATTTATTTATTGTTTATATTTTTTAGTTTTTTATTGATTTGTCTTTATTTTACAGTTATTTTTTTATTTTACATTTTTATGATTTTATTAATTTTTTGTAAGTGTTTTATTGAGTACTTAGTTTTTGATGTAATTTAGATTTATTTTAATTTTAAATTTTTATGACTTAACGTTAAAATCAGAAGACAGCACCGCAACTGTAGATGTCTATTCTATTTTTATATTCCATGTCTCATGATTCAGATGAATGTCATCTGATATATTTCAGTATGACTTTATCATTTAATATCTTTAAGTGCGATGGAGTGTGATGTTGTGTTGAGTGAGAGAACACTCTTGTGTTTCGGGTCAGTGCTGTTTACAAAGCCACAAACCCGTGACAAATTCAATTTCTGCTCAAATCACTTTACCGTCCAGCTAATTCTCTCTGTTTTTATAATCTCATTGGGAAGCTGTAGATGTGACGAATAACCCGTCTGTCTCAGCATTTGCTTCCTAAAAGGCAAAGTCTATTATAACAGACATATAGATTCCCTTTCATGTGATGCTTTTCTATTTCAAACCCACGCTAAAAGTTTGCGTTTGAGTGGAATTTGTGGCATTTCCATTCATTTGGCTGTGAGCTGCACACACACATCACAGATCGCTCTGTCGTGGCCTCGGGCTCAATGAGAGACGACTGAAAGAACGCTATTGATCCACAGCAGCCCAAATCATCAAATCAATTCATTATGCCCCTCTCAGACCTCCAGCTCTGGACCAGACTTTGATGTGACACCGCGGAGTGAGAGAAGGACGAGAGAAAGCATGTTTCTTTTATCAAAGAGAAGTACGAGCAGTGTAACAAACACTTGTTGTTGTCCTCGTCACATTCAGTTCTGGTTCTTGTTCTGAGCCAAGAATCAAAGTTCTGTCAACATTTACTCCTGAACCCGTATGATGACGATTCTTTCATGAAACACAGCAGGTGAATTTCTAGACAAACTCTTGTTGATTTTGTAGTGCACTGAGAAAAAAGTGTTTTCATTTTCTCAATCTTTTGTTCATTTTACAGTTAATCTATCTAAAAATCATTTAGTTTACTTGAGAAACAGCTCTGCGGATATTAAAACAGTAAAATTGTTGTTTCTTGAATGTGTTTTTGTCTTATTTTAAGTTACATTTTTATGATTTAATTGTTTTTCTAAGTGCTTCATTTAAAGTTTTTTACTTTATTTCTATTTTACATTTTTATCATACGTTTTTTGTACATTTTTATGATTAGATTATTTTTTCTGAGTTCTTTGTTTTGATTGCTTTTATTTTATTTTAATTTTACATGTTTTATTATTTTACTTTTTCATGTTTTTGTTAGTTTGTTTTTATTATTTTAATATTTCATTTTTAACATTTAATTGTTTTTGGTAGGTGTTTTAGTTTGATTCTTTTATTTTAAAATTATTGATTTTTACATTTTTATGATTTTATTTTTTGTTTTTATTTTAAATGTTTTATTTTTTTATAATTTTACATTTTATGTTTTTTTAATGTTTTGTTTATTTTAATTTTACATTTTATGATTTTATTTTTTAATTTGAAATGTTTTATTTAAATTTGACGTTTTTATGATTTAACTATCGAGGAGTTATTCACTCCCTGTGTCGTTATTTCCCATTATTTTCCAAATCAACCCTTTTGCCCCTTATATTATTATAAAATAACAAAAACACAGATTGTTTTGATGTAGATATGACAGGTGAATATTATATATTCACAAAGTTGTAGAAACTCTGGCGTCTCAGAAGGACATTTTGACTATTAATGTGAATATGTTAATGTAGTGTGAAAAATTATGCTATTATTAATGAACATTTTTGTCTTGTTTTCCAACTCCAACTTATTTTCCTTGTCTCTTGAATATACATGTATTTTTTAGTTTAAGTTAAAAAAGTAACCAAAAAAATTTAAATCTGCCATGCAGTATAACAAAATACACACATTAAGTTAAAAATCTATAAAAAAACAAGCCTTAATACAGTAAATTATGCAGTATTGATTTTCAAGGATTTTGAGATATTTTAACTTGAAAACAAGTCAGAAAATACTCGTTATAAACTTGACTCAAATATTTCTGCAGTGTGACCACGACTGACTGTCAACCTCCAAAAAGGACAAAACACCACAAAAGCATCATAACAGTCAGTGGTGCATGTGATCTGGACTGCTTTTAGGGTGTTTTTGGAGTTTGACAGTCATGGTAATTATTAAACAGTCGATATACTGTATGACAAATATCTTCGTGAACAGTCTCTCTATTTGTGTTGCACAGAAAACTAAAGACACGAGGGTGAATAAATAATGACAGCATTCTCATTTTAGTTAAACTGTGTCTTTAAATCATCAGTTTTTCTTAGAGTTTGTAATGTGTGTTTTGGGTTTAATGCCTGATATCTGGAGAGCTTGATGTTCTCGGTGGGAAATTACAGTTCATTTGAGCCCTGTGTTTACAGGTCAGCGCTCGTAACCTGTGTAACGTCACGTTGAGATTTGCACGGCTCTCACGGCTCTGTTCTCTCTCAGCAGCAACATCTCAGTGTTTGGTCTCGCGGCCGAAGCCAAAACAGGCCACCGCGCAGCTTCCCGCTTTTAGCCTGCTTTGCCTCGAGGACAGAACATCTCATCGAGGCTTTAGAAAAGGGTTTGGACCCATTCATTGGAGCTTTTCCCTTTTGAAGGTCCATTAGAGTCTGAATAAATATGAGTGCACATGAGTGATGAGAACACCATTGGTGTGAAATGAGACAAAAACAGCAGAGGAGGGACCGGGATGGAAGAGAGAGACTTCCGTTCACTTTGAGAAGATCAGAAAACCTGAGAGGTTCAGACATCACTATCAGTAAAGTTCCTGTAGAGCAGCAGAGACGGAGCGAGTCCAGCGCAGTTCCTGTACGTCTCATGATATCAGAGTTTTTGAATGAAAGAGGTTAGACGTATCTTAGACACTTCATGGCTTCATGTGAAGCGAGTGAATTAAAGAAAGGCCTCAGAGGAAGTTTTCTCATCTGCTGAACTGTGAAATTAACTACAGAATGTTTGCTCCATGAAATGCCTTGATAAGTGCAGTTATTTTTACTGTTAATGCTGCTTTAAAGTTTAAAATAGTTGTGAAATCTTGATGTTTTACAGAGAAAGAGATGTGTTGTTTGCTAGGTGGTTGCTATGCAGTTACTAGGGTGTTGCTGGGATGTTCTGGGTGGTTGCTAGGGTGTTGTTGGTTACTAGGTGGGTGTTATGCTTTTGCTTGGCTGTTTCTGGGGCATTCTAGGTTGTTTCTAGTGTGTTGCTTGTTGCTAGCATGTTGCTAGGGTGTTCTGGGTGGTTTCTACAGTGTTGCTCGTTACTAGGTGGGCGCTATGCTGTTGCTAGCGTGTTTCTGGGGTATTCTAGGTTGTTTCTAGTGTGTTGCTAGGGTGTTCTGGGTGGTTTCTACAGTGTTGCAGGTTACTAGGTGGGTGTTATGCTGTTTCTAGGGTGTTTCTGGGATGTTTTGAGTGTGTTGTTGGTTGCTAAGTGGTTGCTATACAGTTGCAGGGGTATTCTGGGTGGTTCCTAGGGAGTTGTTGGTTGCTGGGGTGTTCTGGATGATTCTTAGGGTGTTGCTGGTTGCTAAGTGGTTGCTATGCTGTTGCTGGGTGGTTCCTACAGTGTTGCTGGTTACTAGGTGGTTGTTAAGCAGTTGCTAGGGTGTTGCTGAGGTGTTCTTGATGGTTCCTAGGTTGCTTGGTGGCTGCTGTGCAGTTGGTAGGGTGTTCTGGGTGGTTCCTAGGGTGTTGTTGGTTGCTATGCTGTTGCTGGGTGGTTCCTAGGGAGTTGTTGGTTGCTTGGGTGTTCTGGGAGGTTCCTACGGTGTTGCTGGTTACTAGGTGGTTGTTAAGCAGTTGCTAGGGTGTTGCTGAGGTGTTCTTGATGGTTACTAGGTTGCTTGGTGGCTGCTGTGCAGTTGGTAGGGTGTTCTGGGTGGTTCCTAGGGTGTTGTTGGTTGCTAGGCTGTTGCTGGGTGGTTCCTAGGGAGTTGTTGGTTGCTGGGGTGTTCTGGGTGGTTCCTAGGGAGTTGCTGGTTGTTAGGTGTTTGCTGTGCAGTTGCAAGGGTGTTGCTGGGGTGTGCTGGGTGGTTGCTAGGGAGTTGCTGGTTGCTAGGTGTTTGCTGTGCAGTTGCTAGGGTGTTGCTGAGGTGTTCTAGATGGTTCCTAGGTTGCTTGGTGGCTGCTGTGCAGTTGGTAGGGTGTTCTGGGTGGTTCCTAGGGGGTGTTGTTGGTTGCTATGCTGTTGCTGGGTGGTTCCTAGGGAGTTGTTGGATGCTTGGGTGTTCTGGGAGGTTCCTACGGTGTTGCTGGTTACTAGGTGGTTGTTAAGCAGTTGCTAGGGTGTTGCTGAGGTGTTCTTGATGGTTACTAGGTTGCTTGGTGGCTGCTGTGCAGTTGGTAGGGTGTTCTGGGTGGTTCCTAGGGTGTTGTTGGTTGCTAGGCTGTTGCTGGGTGGTTCCTAGGGAGTTGTTGGTTGCTGGGGTGTGCTGGGTGGTTGCTAGGGCTCAAAGGTATCCAGTGGATTTCAAAGGACTGATCTGGACTGAATATGAGTTGAGCTCTGTGAGCATGTGTCATGATGTTAATTAGCACAGAAAACATTTCCAGCTTTTGAAAACAAGCAAAAATCACATTTACAGTAAGAGTTACTTTGGGGGGAAGACAATTACACTGAGACAAACATTAAAAACAAACAGTGAAGCCGCAAGCATATCCATACTCTCTATCACTGGCGTGTAAAGCTGCTAAACCCAAAGCTGAGTTTTCTGTGGAAACGGACAGTAAATGCTGATGGTTGAGCTTAACTATCGAACCCAAAATATTCAGCTAAAATAGCATTTATATTACTTTATATGATCTTTGTGTGAAATGTTACTATCATAATGCGAGTCAGCATTGCAGAAACCCTCTCTAGAGTGTAAAATAAATGTTTTCTGATCATTAGTTTCTTCTGTGTATAGCTGCATACGGGTTTTGTGGTCTGTGTGTTTTGTTATTATGATTTTTGAGGTTTAATGTTTTCAAACATGAGGGTTTTCTGAGAAATACGAGCCGCGTCACAGTGTTTTACCGCGGTAGATGTGCTGCAGGCAGGTTTAGGGTTGCGGTAAATCAGCGTCTGTTTAAGCCTCGACTCGATGCTCACACACTCCAGAAAGCTTTTTAAGTCTTAACCTGAACACTGTGTTTGGATGTGAGGAATGTGTGTGTTTGTGTCTGGATCATATGTTTCCGCCACACAGCACACATTTATACAGCGTGCTGGAATCATCAAAACAACTTGAGCCCGTAAAGTGCATTTTAGCTTTTAGACTGAGTCATAAATACACATATACGCACGTCATACGATAATCAGACGTTTAACTGCATGACAGTCAACATTTGTCTTTCCAAACTGGATATAGGCTGGGATCAGGGAGACATTCAGTTACAGTCAAAGAGAAATATCATATCATACACTAAAATGTGTGATGCTGTAAAAAAAAAAAAAAAAAAATTTAAAAAAAACTTTCATAAATCAAGACACATTTGCTTGAGAAGATATAAAGTCTTGTTTTCTGAAAAAAATTCCCGAAATGAAGTGAGTTTATGCTTTAAACAACAACAAATATCAGAAAAATCATCTTAATTCAAAAGAAAAAGCAAAACTTAGTATATGCTTCCTGTTTAATTCAATTCAAATTCAGGAAGTGAACTAGAATTTCAAACACATTCGGACACAAAGACTATTTTAAAGCAGCATTAAATTAAGCATTTCCTTTTCTAGAGTGTGTGCATTGAAAAAACTGTACTGTACTGTACGACATTAATATTTTCTATATTGATTTTTACAGGTGTTTTACCTGTATTTTGAATTTTGCAGAGCATTGTGTTGTGTTATAAAGTTAACAGACATGTCCATAAAATTAATGGATAATGTCTTGGTAGAAAATGACCAGTACTTTTATTAGTAGTAGTAGTGTTTTTTTTTAATTATTTATTAAAAAAAAAAAAAAATACACCTCAGTACAACTATTAAAAAATTATTACATTAACTTTTAAATTAACATTTACTTTATAAGAAAAAAATATAGATTTTTTTAAGCCTGAAAATGTATCAGAAGTCCCTATAAAATGGATTAAAATAAAGTGAGTTTTTGCTTAAAACAAGAAAAAATATCTACCAGTGGATTAAGAAAAATAAACCTGTTTTTCCTTTGATTTGTTGATTTTTCTGACTCCATTGGCAGATCATTCACACAATAAACTCACAGTTTGTGTCTGTGTGTGTACTTGTTTTGATTATACTCCTGTGTGTGTGTGTGTGTGTGTGTGTGTGTGTGTGTGTGTGTGTGTGTGTGTGTGTGTGTGTGTGTGTGAGATCATGTGGAAAGTCAATGCACGGATAATTTAGTTTGTTTGGATTTCGTTTCACAAATGAGATGACCAGAACATTTTATTTGCTTTTAATTTGCAGCAGATCAGTCTGTCGTAGGCTGTGGACTCTCACGATGGACACAATAAAAGCCAGAAACATTGCAAACGTTGCATTGCTTTAAAGCCACTTTGTGTAATCGCTGCACAACAGACAAATATCTGATCAAATAATGATTGTTTCCAGACAAGTTCCTCTGGTTGTGACACTCTTCTACATGATTTCATCGTCATTTGATAAATTACTGTTTCTGTGATCTCTAATAAATGCACAAATGTCTGTTTTAAACAAATAAAGTGTAATCTACAGTGAATCTAATTTGCAAAGAAAGCAGACACTTTTGAGCTAAAAAAGAAAAGGAAAAAAGTGTCTTAAATAGATGCAGTATTACACTGCAAAAAAAAAAAAAAAAAAAACATCTCTTAGTATTGTTGTCTTTTTCCAATAGAAATATTTTACATTTTTACACTTAATTTTGATACTTTTTTTTTTCTTTAGAAAGCAAGACATTTAGCATCTCAAGTAAATGTGTCTTGATTATAAATGTTTAGATGGTGGTACTGGAAAACGTGGCAGAAATGTAATTGCATGCATCAGTTAGTGTTTTTACACTGACTCTTGGAGTGCAAATGTGCTGCAGCTGTACAGTGTTTTCTGAGTGATTAGAGCAGGTCGTGTGAGATCTTCACCTTCAGTCTGCATGTGCATAACACACTTGACATGGTACATGATGAAGGTTTGGAGGTGTGGTGATTATCTCACTCGGCATGTGGAGCGTCTGTGTTTCATCAGCCGCTCGCTGTGAGATTTCTCAGAGATGTCTTGCATTAATATGGGAATCATTTCTTCAGTACAAATGGCGTATTGTGCATTTGTGATGCTTTTTAGGAAGGAAAAATCAATGCATCAAGCCCAAGAAGACAAATGAAAAACAAATATGTGACCCTGGAGCACAACACCAGTCTTAAGTCTCTGGGGTATATTTGTAGCAATAGACAACAATACATTGTATGAGTCACAATTATTCATTTTTCTTTTTATGCCAAAAATCATTAGGATATTAAGTGATGATCATGTTCCATGAAGATATTTAGTAAATTTCCTACCGTAAACATATCAAAACTTATTTTTGATGAGTAATATGCATTGCTAAGAACTTCATTTGAACAACTTTAAAGATGATTTTCTCAATATTCAGATTTTTTTGCACCCTCAGATTCCAGATTTTCAAATAGTTGTATCTCAGACAAATATGTGACCCTGGACCTCAAAACCAGTCTTAAGTGTCAATTTTTAGTCATATTAAATCTGAATAAATAATCTCTCCATTGATGTGTGGTTTGTTAGGAGGACAATATTTGTCTGAGATACAACTATTTGAAAATCTGGAATCTGAGGGTGCAAAAAAATCTGAATATTGAGAAAATCATCTTTAAAGTTTTTGTTCAAATGAAGTTCTTAGCAATACATATTACTAATCAAAAATTAAGTTTTGATATATTTACAGTGTGACATTTACTAAATATCTTCATGGAACATGATCTTTACTTAATATCCTAATGATTTTTGGCATAAAAGAAAAATCTATAATTTTGACCCATACAATGTATTGTTGTCTATTGCTTTTGTGCTCCAGGGTCACATATTGTCCTATCATAACAAACCATACATCAATGGAAAACTTATTTATTCAGCTTTATTCAGATGATGTATGAATCTCAATTTCAAAAAACTGACCCTTATGACTGGTTTTGTGCTCCAGGGTCACATATGTGTGTTTGTTTTGTTGTTGCAGGTGAACGAGGAGACGGTGGAGAGACTGGTGCTGCAGTATCCACACATTGTGTTCAGTACAGTGATGCAGGACTGTAAGCGAACACTGGAACGAGCCTATCAGATGGGCTGGAGCCCCAACACATCCACGGCCTCCTAACACACACACACACACACACACCTGAACATGACGTCATCACAGAATCATTATCGTTACTATGCCGTTTATTCCGCCTTCCAACATTATGCACCATGAACATCAATATATATTATATGATTTGAACGCAAATATGTTCATGCACACATGATTCTGGCATGCAGCACTGCATTTATTTGCATTTGCAACCTACTGAATCGCACTAAACCCCCAAGGAGCCTAAATTTGACTCTAAAAATCGATAGAAAGAAATAAGACATTTTGTTTTGCATTTTGCATGAGGAAAAAAGTTTTTTTGGACCACATGATTTTTGCATTGTGTCATTTCCCTGCAGCTCTCATTATCGGGATTTGTTTGTTATTCTCATTATCATCAGACGTGATTTTCATTAGATTCTCATTATTGAAACACACTCATTTTACTGCAGCACAAGGGGCATTTCTGTCATTTTGTATAAAAAGAAGCATAAAATAAATACTGTACACATGGGACTATGATGTAGAAATACTACTAATTAGGTAATAATATTATTACACTGCAAAAAGTTTTTTTTTTTTTTAAATCAGTGTTTTTGACTTGTTCTACAGTACAAATATCAGGAGAGATTTACTTCAAAATCAAAATTAAGATATTAAGTCAAATGTAAAAAAATTATACTTAAAACAAGACAAAAATATCTAACACAGAAAAAAATAAACAGAAAAATTACTTAAACGAGTTTAATTTTTTTTCTGTCCAAATCGGCAGATATTTGTTCTTGTTTTTAGCATAAAGTCACTTAATTTTGATGCATTTTTTTCAGAAAATTGTACTTAATATATATATATATATATATATATATATATATATATATATATTTGGAAGCGTAATGTATCTTGATTTGCATAATGTTTAGATATTTGTACTGAAAAACAAGACAAAAATAATTTTTTGCGATTGTTTTTTATTGCATTGCATCATTGAATCTTTTATGATAAATGTCTATTTATTTAATATTAACATGCATAATGTTCCAAAAAATAGGCTTCATTTTCTTCATGCAAAGTCTATTTACTTATTTCTCTCTTGTTATTTTGGGGTAAGCTGTGGCGTCGGTCAGGTTTGTTCCCGAGCGGTTTAGTGCGATTCTCTTCTTCAGACTTCAGTTCGTTTGTCTCTTATGCATCCGAGTTCATTTAGACACGTTACACTTTGATTAGAAGTTTCACAGCCTGTATTTCTCTCATCGTTCTCCTCCTCAGCGAACACTTAGAAGTGTGAGACGAAACACTGTCGGTCCGGTCGAGCGTCATGTTAAAGTCCGCTCTGGTGGTCTGTGATGTAGATGTAGACGTGGAGACGCAGGACTTGTGTTGTTGATTTCGTTTGCTCTTGTGAATCTGTAACCCTGTGGTTTGGAGTTTGTTTTGGATGTAAACCCTTTTTATTTTAGTTTTTGTTTTTGAGGTATATCCACCATTTGGATTTTACATAACCTATGAATATTTGTGGATGTGGAGTGTGAGTGAGATTAGAGAGGTTAGTTAGTTCACTCATCTAGCCGTCTTCTGCTCCATAGCTTGCCTCATTCAGACGAGCAGGGTATTTTTCTATGCTGTCGTAGGAGCAAGAGTTTAGTTACAGCCTTGATCTTTTACTGTACGGGGATTTGACTCTATTAAAAAACACAGTTCTACTTCACCGGCTCCTGCTGTTGTTTGAGTCCAGCGAGTGTGTTTGTGTGTCTGTGTGTTGTGAGTGAGTGTGTGTGTGTCCGTGTGGGTGTATCAGTGTGTGTGTGTGTGTGTGTGTGAAGCTCACATGAAGATCAGCTGCTCATCTGTCCGTCTTCAAACACAAACAGGATCTGGATCTGCTGAATGTGACTTTAAGTTAATTTTTTTAATTTGTTGTGTTTTTGTCATTTTATTATTCGTTGTTTGAGTTTTTTTAAAATGTCCATATCATTTTTTAAATATACTATTGTAGTTTTAATATTTATTTTTTTTTTTATATTGGTTTCTGTTTTCATTTGCATTTTAGTAATTAAATGAATTCATTTTAATTTTAATAATTTAATAGTAATTTTGTTGTATTTTTGTCAAATTGGGTTTATTATTATTATTATTATTATTATTATTATTATTATTATTTTCATTTTATTTTAGTAAGTTTTTGTTATTATGTGTTTTTGTTTTTTGTATTATTTTTGTTAGATTTGTTAAAACTTTGTCTATTTACAGTAGTTTTTATATACTAATATTATTACTGTTTATATATATATATATATATATATATATATATATATATATATATATATATATATATATATATATATATAGATATAGATATATATAGATATATATACATCTCACATATTTGAATGTCTCAAATAACCAAACTTTAATAACACAAGGGCAGATCACTTGAGCGCAGCTGACGATGCTTTGAAGTGACGCTCGAGTGATCAAGAATATTCAGATCTACAAATAAGAAGCACCCATAGTGTAATTAACATTAAAATGTTTTGATATTTTTAGTTTTAGTTCATAATAACCGTATTAAAGTATTGCGTTCTGATAGCATCGTGGTGTAGTTTTGTATTCCAGGTGTGATTCTGCTGATTCACTATCAGAGTAATTCCTTCTCTGTGTGTTTGATGGAGTGAATCAGAAGAGCTTTATGGATGTGATGGTGTTTGACTCTCAGTCCTCTCATACGAGCTTCAGTTACTGCTGCAGAAACACTGAACTGAAGGTCAGAGCCACACAAACGCTTCATCAGACTCAACGGCAGGCACTAGAAGATCACAGGCACTGTGCATGCGAGACATTTCATGCTTCACAAGGCATAATTCTGCAGATTTCAAGGGTTAATTTCACTGTTTTCTTTCACTTCCTTAATTTCATGATGTGTGTGTATATATATATATATATACACACACACAGTATATGTATATACACTCCTGTTCAAAAGTTTGGATCAGTAAGATTTGTAATGTTTTTTTGAAGAAGTCTCTGCTGCTCATCAAGGCTGCATTTATTTGATAAATGCAGAAAATAAAAAATCAAACAGTAATATTGTTGAAATATTATTATAATTTAAATCAGCTGTTTTCTATGTGAATATATATTAAAGTGTAATGTATTTCTGTGATGCGCAGCTGTATTTTCAGCATCATTACTCCAGTCTTCAGTGTCACATGATCTTCAGAAATCATTCTAATATGATGATTTGCTGCTCAAGAAACATTTCTGATTATTATCAGTGCTGGAAACTGTTGTGCTGCTTAACATTTTTTTTTTTTTTTTGGAAGCTGTGATACTTATTTCAGGATTATTTGATGCAAAAAGTTAAAAAGAACAGCATTTATTAAAACTAGAAATCTTTTGTAAGAATATACACTACTGTTCAAAAGTTTGGGGTCTGTATTTTATTTATTTAATTTTTTTTTTTTAAATAAATTAATGCTTTTATCCAGCAAGGACATGTTAAATTGATAAAACGTGATAATAAAGACTTATATTTTTAGAAAAGATTTCTCTCTTAAATAAATGCTGTTCTTTTTATTCATTGAATCCTGAAAAAAAATAACTTTATATAACAAAAACCTCTAAAAATGACAAAAACAACAAAATTAAAATGACTAAAACTTTAAAATGAAAACAGAACATGTAAAAACTAAATATATATATATATATATATATATATATATATATATATATATATATATATATATATATATAGATATATATATAGAGTATGAAACAAAATTTTAAACTTTATATTTTATTTCCTATTTATTTCTAAATTCAATTAAGTATTTCTGCATCATTTTTTGAACTGACTTCACAAATTTAACCTGAATTTAAAGTACTTACTCAAGTACTTATTCAAATAAAAAAATATTTTATTGCAGTATTTTATATATAAAACATTGCATTTATGCTGCATATTTTTATTTACTTTTTAAACTGCATTTAATTTATTCTGATTTAAATAAAAAATGAAATGGTAGTGTTTTCTTTTAACATGTTTGCAAACCTGTTTTTATGGTTTTGTTTTGCCCAAAAACTCATTTCATTTAAACTGCACAAAATATGTTCAGGTAGTCAGGTAAATTGGGTAAACTTTTCTATCTTAGACTGTAAGTTATATGGCTTTAATCCAGTCTGGTTTAACTGACCCTGTGATGATTTGATGGACAGCGGCTTTGGTTCAATATTGATTATGCTGTTGATCTATTTCAGGTCCGTTTTGACTTCTTGTCCAGCGTTATTTGTGAAGGTTGAAAGCGTCTGTTTGATGTCTGATGAGAAACAGCCTTCAGAAGCCACTCAAGTAATTAGATCTCTAAATATTCATGTGGTCATTAAACTCTGAACGGGTTTGCTGAATCTCTGACCGCAGTGACCGGGAAGGACATCTGTCCTGCTGCTTTGGAAGAACATCCAAAAGTGATGCCAGTCATGATCAGAAACACAGAAGAAACTTTCACAATCTGAGAAACAGTTTGCTGTAGAAACAATTTCCAGTCAGAATCTGCTTATACATTTAAACATGCTCTCTTTCTAAATAAATATAGCATGTTTAAATAATGTGATTTATCTTCAATAATGTGATTTAAAATTCTTCTTGCTATTGCTAAAAATTACCTTTTTTGTTTTTACTGCCTTCAGCTATTCTGAATTAAATTAATTAATTTATAAATACTTTTATTATAGTATTTTATATATAAGCATTGCATTTTTACGATCTTTAATTGTTGTTAAAAATTTAAATTGTAAAGTACGTATTACTATGTAAGCACGTTATTAAAGTATTTCTACATTATAGAATTTTTAACATAATTTTTTTTTCAGTTATGCTGATTTAAATTAAAAATTAGGTAACGCTTTACAATAAGGTTCATTAGTTAACTACTTTAGTTAACATAAACTAAGTATGAACAATACTTCTACAGCATTTATTAATCTTTTTTAATGTTAATTTCAACATTTACTAATGCGTTATTAACTAACTAACGATGAACGACTGTGTTTTCATTAACTATCATTAACAAAGATTAATAAATATTGTAATAAATGTTGTGTTTGTTCATGTTAGTTAATACATTAACTAATGGAACCTTATTGTAAAGTGTCACCAAAAATAATTTAATTAATTATGCTTATTTAAAAGTTAATTTAAAATTAATTTAATTACGTTTTATACTTTGACTTTTTCTTGTAAAAAAATAAATAATTGTATGTATTTTTTGAAATGCCTTCAATTATGCAGATTTAAATAAAAAAAATAATTAATGCTTATTTAAATAAAAATAGTTTTATTGTTTTTTGTATAATATAATGTATCATATTTAATAGATGTTCTATTTTTTTCTAAAAAAAAAGAAAAAAAAAAGCAATACAACAGAACAGTAATGTAATTGTTCATTTTAGTTGATGCATTAACTAATGTTGACGAATAAGAAGTGTTTTACAATAACTTCATTGTTTCCCAGCAGATTTCATATGGTTGATGCTTTGAGCAGAATCCCATGATGTCAGACTCTTCAGTAAGACGTTCTTGTAAGCGATCGCCACTGTCATCTGCGTTTAATACGCCACACGCCGTTCCTGAAGGCCAAATTGAGGGCTTTCAGAAATCTAGTTAGCTTTGTTTACCGACCTTTCCATCAGTCCGAGCGTCCCGTCAGCAGACAGCATGTTATCAAGCACTGTCAACATCTCTACACATACATCAATACATCTGACCTTCTGTGTTTTCACTGGATCTTCAGACACCAGCATCTGCACACATCTGTTTGGTGGTGTTATATCTGCTGCACGATGAATTTCATTGCAAAATACACATAAGAAGCACTGATCTAGACGTCTGTCCTTGGGTTTGAGTTACAAATAATGATTGTCGTGAATAACAGTATTCAGATAACAGATCTTTTGTTGTTGATGTTAGGAGTCAAACTACAGTATTTTTGCACAAATAAATTTGCCGCATGATAATATTGGTAATTATTATAAAGTATTTTTAAATTATAAAAAATATATAAAATTATAAATGCAACACTTTTGTTTTTGCCCCCATTTTTCATGAGCTGAACTCAAAGATCTAAGACTTTTTCTATGTACACAAAAGGCCTATTCTCTCAAATATTGTTCACAAATCTGTCTAAATCTGTGTTAGTGAGGCACTTCTCATTTGCCGAGACAATCCATCCACCTCACAGGTGTGGCATATCAAGATGCTGATTAGGCAGCATGATTATTGCACAGGTGTGCCTTAGGCTGGCCACAATAAAAGGCCACTCTAAAATGTGCAGTTTATCACACAGCACAATGCCATTGACGTCGTAAGTTTTGTGGGAGCATGCAGTTGGCATGCTGACTGCAGGAATGTCCACCAGATCTGTTGCCCTGAACTGAATGTTAATTTCTCTACCATAAGCCGTCTCCAAATGCGTTTTAGAGAATTTGGCAGTACATCCAACCGACCTCACAACTGCTGACCACGTGTAACCACACCAGCCCAGGACCTCCACATCCAGCATCGTCTGAGACCAGCCACCCGGACAGCTGCTGCAACAATCGGTTTGCATAACCAAAGAGTTTCTGCACAACCTGTCAGAAACCGTATCAGGGAAGCTCATCTGCATGCTCGCATCCTCATCAGGGTCTCGACCTGACTGCAGTTCGCCGTCGTAATCGACTTGAGTGGGCAAATGCTCACATTTGATGGTGTATGGCACTTTGGAGAAGTGTTCTCTTCATGGATGAATCCTGGTTTTCACTGTTCAGGGCAGATGGCAGACAGTGTGTATGGCGTTGTGTGGGTGAGCGGTTTGCTGATGTCAGCGTTGTGGATCGAGTGGCCCATAGTGGTGGTGGGGTTATGGTATGGGTAGGTATATGTAATTGATGGCATTTTGAATGCACAGAGATACCGTGACGAGATCCTGAGGCCCATTGTTGTGCCATTCATCCACGGCCATCACCTCATGCTGCAGCATGATAATGCACGGCCCCATGTTGCAAGGATCTGTACACAATTCCTGGAAGCTAAAATCATCCCAGTTCTTGCATGGCCAGCATACTCACTGGACATGTCACCCAATGAGCATGTTTGGGATGCTCTGGATCTGCGTATACGACAGCGTGTTCCAGTTCCTGCCAATATCCAGCAACTTCACACAGCCATTGAAGAGGAGTGGACCAACATCTCACAATCAACAACCTGATCAACTCTATGTGAAGGAGATGTGTTGCACTGTGTGAGGCAAATGGTGGTCACACCAGATACTGACTGGTTTTCGGACCCCCAATACAGTAAAACTGCACATTTTAGATTGGCCTTTTATTGTGGCCAGCCTAAGGCACACCTGTGCAATTATCATGCTGCTCTAATCAGGGCATCTTGATATGCCACACCTGTGAGGTGGAGGGATTATCTCGCCAAAGGGAAGTACTCACTAACACAGATTTAGACGGATTTGTGAACAATATTTGAGAGAAATAGGCCTTTTGTGTACATAGAAAAAGTCTAAGATCTTTGAGTTCAGCTCATGAAAAATGGGGGCTAAAACAAAAGTGTTGCGTTTATTATTTTGTTCAGTATATGTAAAATGAAATGTACATTTATTTTACTTCAAATAAACAAATTCAATGTTAATCAGCATGAATAAAAGCTATTAAAAATACTAGAATGCAGAAGTATTTTACATTTATTTTTAATTGCGCAAATGTCCAATGAAATTGTTCATTGTTATCAATATTTGTTGCTTTGGTGTACCATGTTCAGCGTCCTTGAGCTTGGGAAAGGCGCTATATAAATTAAACATATTATTATTATATTAATGAGAAATAAGATAAAATACAATATTTATATATAAAATAAATACTATAATAAAATTATTTTAATTCAAATAAGCATAAATGAACATTTAAATCAGCATAATTGAAAACAGTTAAAAAACATATTAGGATGCAGAATTACTTTACCATGTAATTTTTAACACAAATAACACAGATATACAGTAAAAATATAATGTTTATGTATAAAATACTATAATGCTATTTTTTTACTATTTTTAAATAAGCATAATAACTGCATAATTTAAGTCAAAAATACAAGTACTTTATTTTTACAATAAATAAAAATATACAGTAAAAATGCAATGTTGTATATCAAATGCTATAATAAAATTATTTTTCCTTAAAATAATCTTAAAATAAATTATTTTAATTTTAATCAGCTTAATTAAAGGTGGTTAAAAACAGTACTACTAACTCTTAAATAAATTACCAATTTATGCTTATTTAAATTGAACATTTTAATTTTATTAAATGATATTGTTATAGTATTTTATATATAAACTTGTATTTTTTTACTGCACATCTTTCTGCAGTTCATCTGTGTATCGTGTGCCGCAGCTTTTTTTCACTCCGGGTTTGTAGGCTGTTCTTGGAACGTGAGGAATGTTTTCCAGACATTTTTCTGGTCATGTTGGTTCATATGCTGTAAATGTGCTCTCTGAGGCTCTGTGTATTTAGACCAAACCGTTTTACTCTGGCTCAGATTCTCGACTCTAATGGATGTTCCCCGAAATTCACCTCTGACTTTAGCAAAACCAGAGTTTTCCCGCAGCTCTGGAAATCCTGTGTGTCAGTGTCAGGACTCTGGGATTTAACCATCCAACAGAAACAAGCGTCTGTCTTTTCTCTTCATGTGTGCTTGTGTTTCACACACAGTATATGAGCAAAAACTCAGACATGAGGATGAGGAGATGTTTGCAACAGATTTCAAGATATAGCGGAGCATTGTTGAGAGTATAAATAATAAAAAAAAATATTAAATGTTATTTTCGCTAGCACCTTTAAAAGTTACATCTCAGCGCTTTACAAGAATAAAACAAAAATGTATTCAAATACAAAATGAAAAGATTCTATCAAAACAATTTGTCTTATGTTGCAAAGGTACATTGTATGAGTCAAAATTATCCATTTTTCTTTTATGCCAAAAATCATTAGGATATTAAGTAAAGATCATGTTCCATGAAGATATTTTGTAAATTTTCTAACCGTAAACATATCAAAACTCATTTTTGATTAGTAATATGCATAAGCAACTTCATTTGAACAACTTTAAAGATGATTTTCTCAATATTTTGATTTTTTTGCACCCTCAGATTCCATATTTTCTAATAGTTGTATCTCAGACAAATATTGTCCTCCTAACAAACCGTACATTAATTGAAAGATTATATATTCAGCTTTCAGGTGATGCAGAAATCTCAATTTCGAAAAATTGACCCTTATGACTGGTTTTGTGCTCCATGGTCACATTTCTCGGAGACGCTATATTGTTTGTTATATTTGTCTTTTTAATCTCAAGTCACTTTATTTTCTGTTGTTTATGCTTATACAACATTGCAAAACCCTTACGAAAAAGAAGTTTATTCAAGTGTGCTATTAGTATACTTATTTTAAACTAAAAATAGGAAAGTATACTTTTAGTTTACTTTTTATGTACTTCTCAGGAATGGGCTTTATGTTTTTTTACTTCTAAGATATATACTTATAATGACAATTAAGTATACTTGACTTATACTTACAAAAAGTCAAAATATACTTGAACTTTACTTAAGTATACTTAATAAAATAAACTTGAAGTATAATACTTTTTGGTAAGGGACTACAAAACGTAGAGTAAAATATTATTTAATTAATATCCCGTAGCTCATATGTGACATCATGGGTTTGATTCCCAGCCAATGCATGAGCTATAGCTTGAATGCAGTGTATTTTGCTTTGTATAAAAGTGTCTGCCAAATACATAAATGTAAATAATCATCTTGAATAGCATGATTTTGTGTGATCTCTAGGCCTTTTGCTGTTCTGTATCAAATATAAAGTTTTAAGATTATCTGATCCATGCATGTAAACAATATGAATCATATACAGTAAAATAACATCATAGTCCGTCCTTCTGTCGTTCTGCAGACTAACATCTTTGATTCGCAGGATAAATGATAGCTTCAGCAGCTTTAAAGAGATCCATTCAAGTGTGAGACTCTTGCGGTTATTTTAATCAGGCAGGTAAAGTCATTCATCACAAAGGTTAATGAATATCTCGCAGCGCATTGAAATGCTTTACAGTATGCTGACATTTGTTGCTCTTTTCCTTTTCCTTTTGTTTCTTCTCTATAAATGGAAAAGCGTGTGAAAATGGCTTTGTTTTAATGCAGGACGGGTCGCTCGTATGCAGATTTGGGCACAGATGACATTTCAAAGCACTTATTTGTGCAAATCTTTGTTTTAGATGGTAAAGGTCACAGAATGAGACCCACTTTCTTCATTTGAATAGAACATGAGGAAAACATGCAAAACTCGTCACCACACCGGAGCGTTGACCAGCCATTAGAGATGTGTGTGTGTGTGTGTGTGCGCGCGCATGCGTGGGCATGTGGGCATGCGTGTGTGTGCATGCATGCATTATTGTGTGTGTGTGTGTGTGCGTGTGCATGTGTGCATGTGTGTGCAGTATATTTTGGGTAGGAATTTGCACCCAGAAGTGATTTAAACCAAACTAAAACAACTTTTGGGGACAGCTGGGAACATCCTTGTGAAAATGGTATATAAATAAAATAATTAAAAAAAACTGAATTATAAAAACGCTGAAAGTTTTCTATTAGAGTGTGGGATTATGTGTGTGTACCATGTTTAGTGGACCAGTTTGTACCTAAATCTGAACTGTATCTTTTGCGGATGTCCAAAGTTGTAGAAACTGTACAAAAATAAAGTGAATATTTTTTTTCTAATTGTAAAAATTGTTATATTCTGTTAGCGTCCTGGTGTGGCTTGCGGTGTATTTATAGGCAGCTGTATATGTGTATTTTTTTTTTTTTTTACCTGTGTGGAATATTTTTTTTTTTTGTTTGGGTGTTATTTATGATTTTTTGTTATGATTATTTACTAATATAGTTTTTATTAATGTTTTTGAATGAGATATATCTCTTTTATTATATATATATATATATATATATTATATATAGATATATATATATATATATATATTCAGCTTTCATTTTAATGTTGGTTGTTTTTTGTCACTTTGTTATTTGCTTTTGTTCTCTTTTTAATATTACTGTTTAGGTTAAATGTATTTATTTATTTATTTTGATTTTAGTTAGTGTTTTAATAATTTTACTATGTGCTTTTGTTATTTCTTTTATTTGTTTTTGTTCTTTTCAAAACATTACTATGTAGTTTAAATTTATTTAATTTCATTTTTAGTTAATGTTTTAGAAATTTTATGTGCTTTTGTAATTTTTATTAGTTTTTTTTTACTTCTTTTTTTAATTTTACTATTTGGGTTTTGTTTTATTTTTATTTCAGTTATTAGCTTTTATTTGTTTACAGTGAGTCATTTTAGTGCTTCAACTTAAATTTACTTTAGTTTGTTGTCAAGGCAATATTTAATTTGTTCTGCAAAATGTTATTCTAAAATGTATTTTATATATATATATAGCTTTAATTATATATATACATTTTTATTTAGTGTTAGTAACGATGTTTTATTTCTTGTTAAAGGAAAGTCAAGTGATTTTATGTCACCAACTGATTTTGAATGGCATCTTTATAGGTTTTATTCTGCCAGTTAATAAATGAGGGTTAAATCATCCTGTGAGAGGAAAGAGATATAACTCAGTGCCGTCATAATGAGCATCAGTTCACAATAGAGCTGAAGTCGAGAAGAGTGAAATCATGGCCTCTCCAGAACGACACCTTTAATCGCTGCTCAATCATCAGGCTTTCATATTGAAATATGATTCATCTTCTGGAAGGACAAAAAAAAACACCTTAAGAGAAGAAGCTGGATGAAAAGTCATTTAGTTTCTCTAAAACGCTCAAATTTGTGTCGCGTGCCGTGAGCCATGAATGACGTGACTCTAAAGGGGAGAGAGGGGCATGTTGTCACACATGGATATTTCTCAGGGTGGCTTTATTTATGAAGGTCAGTTTCTGTATAAACACAAACCTTAAAATCTTGACTACAAAAACAAAATCCGCTGGCCAGGAAAAAGATGACGTTCACTCAGTTATTGAGTTATAATAACTTCCCTATGTGACAACTAGCCCCACTGTCCCTCATCTCTGATGTTTATCACTGTTAACAGGACACATGAGCCATGGGCCGTTCAGTAACTGTAAATGGTGGTGAGATCGTCCTCACGTTCAACCTTACAGGAGCTTCTCTGACTGTGAATGACAATTAAAATATTAATGTTTGAGTGCAAAAATTAAGTCAAAGTCATTATCCATCAGAGGACTTTTCAATAAAAAATACCTATACTTATGTACATACAGTGAAAGTCCAAAAATGCATCTATTTTCTTTTATTACAAAACATCATCATAATTTGAACAGTAAGTGTAACTGAAAAGAGAGTTTAACAATTTTACGTGAACAAAACCTGATGATAATGACCTTCAAAATTTTAAAAACAGCATCAAGAACATCTGAACAAAAAGTCCTTTGATCAATGAATCTCACTTACATTTGATTAGTCACATAAAAAAAAAAAAAAAATCAGTCTAAAAATAGATTTCTTAATCATTTTACTTAACATTTCTTTCTTTTCAGATTTTGGTTATAATTTGTAATATATTATTATCCTTATATATATTCTAATATATCATTTATTTATTATGTTTCATTGTATAAAAAAATTAGTGTAATTTATTCTAAAACACACCAATAAATAAATAAATAAATAAAAACATAATTAGTGTTTTTGTCTTATGTTTCAGTACAAATATCTAAACATTATTAAATCAAGATACATTTATCTGAGAGGCAAAATGTGTAAAAATTAATTCAAAACTGAGTTTAAGCTTTAAAGGAGAAAGTATCTGCCAATGGGGTAAACAGGGATAACAAGTTTATTTTTAATAAACATTGTAAGATTTAAATTAATTAATTCATTCATTTATTCATTTATCTATTGTTTCAGCATAAACTTAATCACTTAATTTGTATACTTTTTTCACAAAACAAAACTTAATATCTTAAGTCATTTTGCTTCTCAAGTAAATGCATCTTAAATTAAAAATGTTTGGAAAACAGGAGAAAAACACTGAGTAAAAAACCTTTTTGCATTGTATATGAACCATTTTTAGAATTAAAAAAAAGTCATCCGTCAGACATCCTGTGGTTGTGGTTGATGGAAAGACTTTTAACTCATTCTTGTTCTTTTTCTCAATCTTCATGAAGTCTTTTTATGTTAAAATGGTAATGTTTTCGAACAGTATGTGGCTTCAGCACTAAATGCAAATCTGAGCTAAATATAAAGATGTCATTCAATGCATTTTGAAGTTTTTATGCAACTTAAATTTGTCAAGGTTTGTCACTCCTGCCCACGTCTCAGATATTCTCTGATTGTTTTCTAAATGCTCATCCGAACCCATTTCTACAGAACAAAGCACTTTTAAAATGTGCTGAATGAATATTCAGGTGAATCTTGTGAAAGGTTGAGGCTTTAATCAAACATCTGTGTCTCTGTTACAGAGATGAGAATGAGATTTGGCTTTTTCCTCTTGCAGTAATGGAAATGGCGGACGGATGTGCTTGTTTCTCAGCAAACACATCCTAAAATTAGACTTCAGTTTCTGTATGCTATATTATCTTTTATATCATAAATATACACTCTCAGAAAAACAGGTACAAAAGCTGTCACTGGGACGGTACACTTTCAAAATGAACTAACATGTGCCATTTAGTTTTGAAAATGTACACTTTAGGTATAAATATGTGACTTTAAGGTACTAAAATGCATCATTTAGGGGTAAATAAGGTAGAAATGTGTCCCTTTTGAAAGGGTCTCGTCCCAGTGACAACTTTTGCACCTTTTTTTCTGAGAGTGTATGACCTGTGCAGGTTTTGGACAGGGTTTATGTTGTTCTTGTTCTTGTTTCTGTGTTTGTTTTCAGGTGGATTCAGATCCTGCATCATGAATCATCCCCTGCAGCACATCACACCTTCACATCTGCATTTTCACCAACTTTTGACATTTTCTTTTTATCTGAATTAAGTGATGATGCTTGGTAAGTGCATCACTGATGTTATTGCCTTTTCACAGCAAAGAACCACATAGAACACCATAGCAACAAACACTGTAAAATAAAATAATAAATTAAACAGAGTGAACTTTATAATAAAAAAAGCAGTTTTGCAGATTCCTCCAAAATTTACAGTAAAAATTGTAAATAAAGAAATAATGTTAATACATTTTAAACTTTATAATATACTTTATAATATACTGACATCCTGATAACCTTAAAACTATAAAATCATGACTCAATGAGGTAAATACTAATATATGGAACAATATCACAAACACAAAACACCATCACATGACACTAAAGTAATGCAATAAACATTAAGTTAAGATGTAGCATAAAACATAAAACCCTAATGTACAGAATTGAAAAGAAAAAAACTAAGAAACATTTATTTCACATGGATTTCAAATTATGGTTTTTCACTGCAAATTATAAGATGATTTGTTCTTTTCACTTCCTGTGCATTTAACATTATTTTACTGTAAAATTCCCATTAAAAGAAATAATTGTACTCACATTACTAATCCTTAATAGCAATAGCTGAGATCTCTATTAGCTTTGAATTAGGATTCATTTAGTACTTCTATGACTTTTCACTGCAAAAAAAATATAATAAAATTATATATATATATATATATATATATATATATATATATAATATATATATATATTATATACTATATATATATATATATATATATGTGTGTGTGTGATGTTGTTGTTGTCTTGTTTTCTAAAATATTTAAACATCCTTACATCAAGACAATCTTACATTTGCTTCAGAAGGAAAATTAAGATATTAAGTCTGATAGCTTGATCAAAATTAAGTGAGCTTATCCTTAAAACAAGAAAAACTATCTGCCAGTGGCGTCAAAAATGTAGGGGAAACAAGTAAAAAAAGATAATTTCTTATTCTGGAAATGTTTTATTTTTTTTCCACTATAAATTATAAGATAAGATAACTTGTTCTATTTCAATTCCAAACACATTTAACAGTATTTTACTGTATATAGTAAAAGAGCTCATCACTAACCAGCTGACAGGTTTATACCGTAGCATTTTTATAGTTTTTTTTTTTTTTACCATTAAAATGATGATCATTTATTTACAGTATGGCTGTGTGTGTTCAAACACTACTCATATTTTCTTCAGAAAAATGTCAGATATCACCTACACTGAAAAAGAAAAGAAAATGAACTGGTAATTTTCTGCCATCCGTTAATTTTAGAATAATTAAACTAATTAATTAATTTGTACGTAATAAAATGAGCAATTCTTCAGATGAATAAAGTACAATGTGTCCTCTTGCTACAGATTTATTTTACAGTGTATTTTATTTATCCTCCTTTGTTTGTAGCCTGTGAACACAACTCATGTCATCTGTGTTTGAAAGAGAAAGACCTGGATCTATCAGAGCAGATGGTGAGCATCAAACCATCAGACCCTGCACGTCTGCGTCTGTCTCTTTCTGATCGTCTGCTGGTTTTCATCCGGAGCCCTGTTAAAAAGCTCAGGTTTGTGTCTCAAACGGTTTCATGTTAAAGCTTTTGTTCAAACACACACATCTCTGTATGTTCCAGTGTCTCCAGCAAAAGCAAACCCATCAGATGCTCATAAATCACTCGGTTAAACAGAACGTGGAGCTATGTACAAAAACTCAGACGCAGTAAAAGAAAAGCTCACGCGTCGACCGTCAATACATCATTTATCTGTTCAATGCAAAGCACGATCAATGCATTCATAACTGACAGAGCTATTGATCTGAAAGCCAAAGCCACATTATTTCAATCAGTGTTACAGGTGCCAACAAATTTCAATCCATCAGAACATGAAATAAGCGTCCACCAGAGAATCCTCTGATCCGGCTCATAAAAGAGAGCTGAATACTTTCTCAAACACTTGTATTGATCAGCGGGAAGCTATTTAATTAAAGTTTGAGTTCCAGTAAACATATATAGACTCGGTTTGATGTCTAAAATGTCCCGTAAAGATAAAGGCGAATGGAAAATGGATGGCAGCTTTTAGTTCAATGTCTCGGAAGGGAGTTTGAGGCGGAAACAGCAGAACAGTGTTATTTTTAGTATTATTTATGGTAGCACTTTATTTTAAAGACCAATTCTCCTTAATCCACCCCATACCTAAACTTAACTATTAATAATGTTTTATATATATTTCTCTATATCTTTGTTTTCAGTTTTACTAATTTTATCACTTAAACTTGTTTAATTTAACTGCCAAGGCAAAATTAAGGTTTTTAAAATTAATTAACTGACAAGGCAACATTTTATTTTTTTTTAATCTAATACTTAGATTTTTATATAAATATAATTCTTTATGAATTAAGTTTTAGTATTTTTATGTGTTTTTTATAATTTTTATTATTATTTTTACAATATTTCCCTGTAGCTTTCATTTATTTTTATTTCAGTTTTGGTAATTTTAGTACTTTAAACTTATTTCAGTTAACTGCCAAGGTAACATTTCAAATTTTTAAGTTTTTTTTTTTTGTTTTTTTTTTTTTATCTAATACTTAGATTTTATATAAATAATATATTTTTGATTTTTATTTTTAGTGTTTTTTTTTTTTTTTTTTTTTTTAAATATTTCTTTATTTATTTTTTTTTTTTTTTTTTTTGTTTTTGGTAATTTTAGTAATTAAAATGGTAATCTGACATTTCTAATTTTCATTATTTATTTATTTTTTTAAATAATCTAATATTTCTATTTTATTTTATTTTTTGTTTTAGCTTTAACAAATAGTTTTTAGTTTTTTTTTGTTTTGTTTTTGTTTTTAGTAATGTGTTCCGGTAAATATATATAGGCCATGGACCCGGTTTGATGTCTAAAATGTCCCGTAAACATAAAGGCAAGTGGGAAATGGATGGCAGCTTTTAGTTCAGTAAGTGGACGAGCACTTTGTCCTATAAAATAGAGTCCTAAGCCTTATTTCTGATGTGGTTTTATGTCATTTTATCCAATCATTGTACACAAGAAAATACTCTCCAGCTTTTATAGAGGATGGAGCGGCGGGTCGAGCTGCAGTCAATTGTGTGGCAATTTTCTGAAACCTGCAGCCATGCCCTTCATGACTCTAATTCGACAACAGCTTGAGGCGAACACCAATCCCATATTTTAGCTGAAATGTGATTTCCTGTTCCTGCTGTTTCCTGATGTCCTGCAACATCTGAGCTATAACCAACCATCATCATCATCATCATAGTCCTGATCTTTCTCCGCTGTTTATATGCAAGCGTAACATCCTCAGAGATAATGCCATCAGGATAAACGCTTATTTTGTCTCTCCACACAGCAGGAGGTTCATTCGCTCCACCAAAAAAGACTCGAACAAATGAAATGTGCTTTTTGTTTGTGGTATGAAAGACCTCGGAGGTGATCGTGGCTCTGGAAACATCTCACGGTAGTTTTTTTTTTTGTTTTGTATGAGGTAGATTAAATCAGACTTTGTTTTGTTGTTGTAGGACAGATGCACAGCTGTGTTTATGATCGTGGGGCTTTGTGCTAAAGGCATCGTCTAAGACGCCCAAACAGACTGTCGTTTAATGTGTTGAGATCACATTCTTCAGAAGATCTGCATCTCTGTCTGGCTCACAGAGTTTGAGGCGATGTTTCTCACAGCAGCTGAATGTGAGGCAGTCGTGTGTTATGCATTACTTATATACCATTATAGTATTTATTAGGGATGCATCAATGTATCAGCTGATAAAAGCATTTATCTGCATTATCAGCCACTGGGCAATTGTTTAAAAACAGCCAATGATCAGGGACGATTATTTACCGTAAATCAGAAGGGGGAGGAAAAATGTCAAACAGCAGCTTGAATGAAGAAAATTTTACATTTGTTGAATTTAGGCCTGTCCAGGTTAAAGTAATAATAATGCATTAACACAGCACAATTAACACAGTTCTATTTGACTCTATGAACCACCCATAGTTCAAGCCAGGGTTGCCAGATCTGCGTTTTTTTCTCTACACCAAAGATTATTTGTAGCACACCTCCTATCCAGTAATCGCAAACAGCTTTGTGCTTTGTCACTACTGATAAGAAATAAAGTGTCAGCTTGCAAGTCTTGTACATTTTATCACAAAATTCAAACAATAAATGCCATTTTGATGCTCTTAAATATGAGTTTTCAATATAAGAGTTCAAGTGGTAGCACGGAGCGCAAATCTTTTCATCCACTTTATTATTAAGTTATAGCTCGAAATAAACATGAATGAACATCAGAAGGTGTTGTTAGATACAATACAACTTACCGAAATGTATCATGTCTCATATAATCGCTCAATCAGTGTTTGAACCGAAAGGAAGACGTCAAATAAAACATCTCGTGAACAATATGTCACTTAACGTTGCATTTACCTCAGGAAGGTTCACAGTTCATTAGTTAGCTATAAAAATACTAGAGGGAGCTTAATAACTCTTAATTATATTTGTACGTTTGAATAAATCTGTCATGAAAGCAAATTTGTATGAAAACTACCTCATGTGCAACTGAGTTGTATATAAGTGTTTTTATCTGAGTGTGATTATATCTGAAAATTGATCGAATGTAGTAGTTTTGTTGTTAATTTTAACCTGTGATATTATGTACCAAATGAGAGTCTCCTGTATAGTTTATAGCATTAGTTGGGAAAGATTATTTCCTAAAGAAAACTGAACTATCGGAATTGTTATCAGTATCAGCATCGGCAGATATCTTTCTGAATAATCGACTATCGGTATAAAACAATTTAGTATTTGGTTGTTGTTCTTTTGGTTTGTTTATTTATATAGCACTACTTAAACAACCGAGTATAGGTGAATCTCTAGTATTTATTCATATTTTGAATAACTATTTTTGGATTTTCCGTTTTCGTTTAAATTTTTAGTGGAATTTTTTTTAATTTTGTGTTTTGTAATATTAGTATATAATTCTTTATTACTTTATTTTTATTTCATTTCAGTACTTCAGCTTTTTACAAGTTTTTCTTAATCTAAAGTTTATTTGATTTTAAAATAAAAAATATAAAGAATAAATAATACTGTCATAAACATCTCTCCTGTTCTCCAGTCGCTCCTTTCACTCCTGCTGCCTGATGATAATAAATTTCCTAAATTTAGAGAAATCAAAAATAAAGGAGGATGAATATTTTTGCTAAAAGCACAAAATAAAATGCCACCAAATGCTCTCTGCTGCTGGTTTATTTATTCAATTTTCACATCATAATGTTCCTCAGTTGACCTTTAAGCCTTTCCATTGTGTTTACTGAAATGTAAGTCTTGCTCGGCCCCGTCTATAGCCTGTGGCTATATTTATATTGATTTTTCATAAAACAAATGCACAGGTCATTCGTTTATTTCTGAGGTGTATGAAGGGAGGGATCTGATAAAATAGGAGCAGATTCAGATCCAGCTTGTTCTGATACAAAAGAAGCCTTGCTGATGCAATTAAGAAGAAAACTGTGAGCATTTGACCACTGGATTTACAAAAATCACTGCCTGTCTTAAGAAGTGTTTTCTCAGCATTTCAACATTACATTATCACTGGGTCATTTGGGCTTTTATACACTTTATTTCCTCTTATTTACATGTAATGCAGCGATTTCACGAAACCCATTGTAGGAAAACTTGACGTACTGTAATATTTAGTGCATGTTGTTAATAACAACAAATGAAATATAATTTCTTTCTCTCTCTTTTTCTTTAAATGTAAAAAAGTCAATACATTTAAATCAGTGTGATAAAAGAGTTCGGTCAAAAGTTATCTAAAAACTCTGAAAAACATGGGCTGTGAAAAGTTGACATTTAATGGATACTGAAAAGAGTGTTTTCATGTTAACTTAAATATAGTTTAAATATAAATTAAATATAAGTCCACAGAATTATATTATTGTTAACAAACTCTAAAACTATATAAAACATATTTAGCAACTGAAATAAAATATAAATATAAAAAAGTAAATTAGTTGTAGAAGTGACAACTACTGCAACTGTTTGTGATAAAACACTAAAACTAAACTACATGAGTAAAGTTTGAGGACAAACTTTGACGTTGGCTTGATAAAGCTTTGTCCGAAAGTTTGAAATAACTTTTGAAAAGCTTCAAGTTTGAAGATTTTACTCAGTCAATAAAATTTCACTAAGATGATTTAGGACATTGCTAACATTATTTTAGTATGTTGCTAACATGCTTTGGCATGATTTAGCAACCTTGCTAGTGCATTTTAACATGTTCCTATAATGTTTTAACATTTTACTAGCATGATTTAACACATCGACAGTATGTATTAACATGTAAGCATGATAAAGCACATTCTTAACATATTTCTAGCATGATTTAAATTAAATTAAATTAAATTAATACATTTAGCAGACGCTTTTATCCAAAGCGACTTACAGTGCATTCAGGCTATCAATTTTTACCTATCATGTGTTCCCAGGGAATCGAACCCCCAACCTTGTGCTTGTTAATGCAATGCTCTACCACTTGAGCTACAGGAACACTTATTTAGCATGATTTAACACTTTTTAGCATGTTGCTAGCATGATTTAACACATTGCTAACATGTTTAACACCTTACTATTATGTTTTTAACATGTTGCTAACATCTTTCTAGCATGTCTTGGCACATTGCTAGCATTATTTCACACATTGCTAACATGATTTAACACATTTCTAGCAAGTTGCTAGCACATTAAATTAAATTCTTAACATGTTTCTAACATGGGTTAGTTTGATATAAAGATAAAAGTCTTTTAAGGGAAGAAAATAAAAAAGAAAGATAAAGAAATCTTTAGTCACCGGTAAACCAAATCAGAGCCTTTTCTAAATTCACGTCACTTCTTTCAGAGTTTCTTCTCTGTAACCTTTTTTCCTTTCGCAGCCATCAGCTCTTGGCTAACACTGTTTGCCCTGCAGCCATGAGCTGCTGCTATTAAACTGCCTCTGATCAACACGATTCAATTAGAGCCATTATAAAGTGATTGAGAAAGGATCCGACCGTCCTCCAAAGTACATACATATTTAATTTCTCCACATACACCATCAAAAACTCAGATGATGGAACAATGTTTGTGTCTACACTCCCGGTAATAGAAGACAAACCGCCGCTGCTGGACGAGAGCGTCGCGGTCAAACTGCCCTGGGTTTGGTGGCAGATTTAAGCTTATGAGTGAGAATATCTGCCAAGAGACCATTGCCCTGTAAATCAGCTACTTGACCACTAGTGAATCTTAAACTGGTACCAAGTCAATGCAAAACTTTTATAAATGATAATGATAGCCATTTCATTGTTTATTTATTTATTTATTTATTTATTGCCTATGCAACTTATACAATACCAACATTTCAGCAGGGAAATTGCATAATTTTCCATTCAATTTACAGTCGAAGCAATAACTAATATTAGCATTACAAATAAAAAATGAAAAGATTAAATACAATTAAACAGTCAATAATAAAATAAGAACAAATTACAAGCAATAGCACAAATAAATACAATAGAACATACAAAATAAATTGTACTTCACAGTGCTTGTGAAAATTGTAGGAAATGATACCTATTAAAACTACAGAAGTTATTTAGGCTATCCCATTTCGGGAATTTAAATCCTGGCGGTTTTTACATCTTCAAATTTTCATTTATTATTATGGTGAATGACGTCAAGTTGACCCTTCCAATATGGCGGACAGCTTACTTATAGTGGCCCATGGAAACAGTCACTAATGAGGCATCTACTGTATGTATACATATCTATGGAAACCCCAGAAACACGATTGGGCTAGTTTTGAAAACTGTATCTCTGTATTTGTCCTATGTGTCCTCTTACGGTGAAAATTAATTATCAGGGCCGGCCCAAGCCTTTATGGGGCCCCTCGGTGCCACCAATACGACTGATTATTGTCAGTGTTCGATTATTTGCACACTCTAAATCTAACACACCCATTATCAATTTTAACTGTTAACATTAACAATTTTAACTTTAACTTTTAACAATTTCAATTGTTGTAGCTGTGTTGCTTACATCATACCAATGTCTGCCTGACATGTTTTTACCCTTCTACGATTTTTAATTGCAACAGTTGCAAACCCACAAGAGCTGTCAGGTGTTAACTTGCACTATAACATTCAAAGTCTACAGTACTAAGTGGCCTACTTAAAGTGGTGTACGGAAAAGTAGCTAAATATACCAGCAGACAATGCATTTATGGAACAGATGTTATTTTAACAACATAAATTATTGAACAGAGCAACAAGCCATCTGTACTAAAACAACAGCTCTTAATCTATAACTACCTAATTGAGGTATAATGCTACTGGAATATAATAGCAAAGACCCTTAAGGTATAGGCTATGGTAAATAATGTTAAGCTGGTTGGGTTGGGGGGGGGGGTTCCGTTTTTTGCTACTATGGAAGTCAATGGTGCCCATCAGCTGTTCGGATATTAACATTTTTCAAAATATCTTCTTTGGTGTTCAACAGAAGAAAGAAACTCATACAGGTTTGGAACAAGTGGAGAGTGAGGAAATAAATTTATTATTATTATTGTTATTTTGTTAACCTGGCAAAACATTTGTAGGCCTGTCTGTGTATACTTTTTTTCTTGCTTTTTTCTGTGTTTTGTTTTTATAACTGTGCTGCCTTAATGGTTTGATGTTTTAACTGTTTAATTAAAAAAAGACTTGCGAACCTGCTCCGAAGTCCCAACCTTATTCAAAACATTCACGAACCCGCTTATTTCTTATCTGAATCAAAAGATTTGCGGACCTGCACCAAAGTCCCAATCTGAATCAAAAGATTTGTGAACCCGCTCCAAAGTCCCAATCTGAATTAAATGATTCACAAACCTGCTCTGAAGTCCTGATCTGAATCAAATGATTTGCGAACCCGCTCCAAAGTCCCGATCTGAATCAAATGATTTGCGAACTTGCTCCAAAGTTCCGATCTGAATCAAATGATTCAAGAACCCGCCTATTTCTTATCTGAATCAAAAGATTTGCGAACCTGCTCCAAAGTCCCAATCTGAATCAAATGATTTGCGAACCCGCTCCAAAGTCCCAATCTGAATCAAATGATTTGCAAACCTGTTCCAAAGTCCTGATCTGAATCAAATGATTCTCAAACCCAATCCAAAATCCCTATTTGAATTAAATGATTCATGAACCTGCTCTGAAGTCCTGATTTGAATCAAATGATTTGCGAACCCGCTTTAAAGTCCCGACCTGAATCAAAAGATTCATGAACCCGCTTATTTCTTATCTGAATCAAAAGATTTGCGAACCTGCTCCAAAGTCCCAATCTGAACTGGCTTAGTTCGCTGGTTTTATGAGATTAACTGAAATAAGTGAAAAAAGTATGATGTTTACAAATAAAAAGATCTATATTTCCATTATAATCGAGTTTGTAGCATAATTCACTAAATTTGAAATAGTTTGACCACTGGAATTCAGTTGAAAATCAGTTGAAAGCATCCAGTCTGTCATACTGTTGAAGTGAATATTCAACATATAAGTATAAATATTTGAGAAATAATTGTTGTACCTAAATGTGGTAGTCTATATAGAGTGATAGTCAAAGTAAAAAGTGCAAATGGGAGAAGCAGATGAACACCAAACAGGTGAAATGTGTTGAAAGAATTAATTCAGAATGATTCCTTGGCACATGATTCAATTGAGTCATGTGTTTTGTTCAGTGCTCATGAATCAGTGAGCTGCTGTTTGTTTCTGCTCTGCAGGATCTGCTCATGGATCACTGTGTCTCTGGAGATCTGCTGACGTTGCTGAGTAAGTTTGGTGATCGTATCCCGGAGGATGTGGCTCAGTTCTTCCTGGCTGAGATGCTGATGGCTTTCGATTCAGTCCACAGACTAGGTTCTGTGCACAGGTATCTGTATGACTCTGAACAGTTCACCTCAACATGCAAATCAGGACACAAGGAAAGATTCCTTTAACATCATCAGACAATGGTTTGATTCAGAAAGTTCTCTAAAGGACGTTTTTAGTAAAGTGTTTAAATGGGAAAAAAATCTAGATTTTTTGTTTTTGAAGTACTGATTAAAATGTGTAAAATTGTAAATATTCATATGTGCTGTGTATGTTTATGCTAATTAGCAAGTTGCAGAGTTAGATAAGAAAAATGCTCAAACTCAAATGTTAATTCAGTCATCTAAACTTGTGTACTTGTGACTAGTGACATAAAGGGCTACTACTACTAAAGTCAAACTGATCCCGTATTAGGGTCCATGATTGTCAGGATTTACTATTATGGTCACATTATTTTGTTGTCTTTCCTTCAATAGAAGTGAATGTGTTAATCTTTTATAAATAAATACATATACATGCATAACATTATATAATAACATTATATTCTAAAATGTGTAAAATTTTATTTTATATATATATATATATATATATATATATATATATATATATATATATATATATATATATATATATATATATTCCAATTAAATATTTTATATATTTTTTTGATTTAGTGTTCTATGTAATGCATTATATACAAAGGCTTTATTGAATCTGTCTGTAAAAACTGTTCCCTGCAGCAGTGAACTGCACATTATTTGGTTTTCTTTCCTACAGTGGGAGCGAATGTGTGTAAAAAAAAAAAAAATATATATATATATATATATATATATATATATATATATATATATGTATGTGTGTGTGTGTGTGTGTGTGTGTGCGTGTGTGTGTGCGTGTGTGTTTGTATATATATATATATATATATATATATATATGATATATAATATATATATATATATTATATATATATATAATATAATATGTATATATATGTATATATATATATATATATATATATATATGTATGCATTTAAATACAATATAAAATGATATATTAATGTCACTTTTTTATAATATTTCGTAATATTAAAAGAGTCCTGATTCTAATGCGTTCTACACACATGTCTTCTGTAAAAGTGTTGCCAGCAGCGGTGGAGTGCAGCTCAGACTCAGATAATGGAGTTTAGCGACTCACAGTCCGCCTGTAATCTCATCGCTGAGAGCGACTGAAAGTGTCACTGCCGAGAGACAGAGAGACACGATGAGGAGAGAAATGCAATATCGCTGAGAGACAGAGCAGTTAAAGGCCAATTTGTGTGTCCAGAGCTGCAGGAGGAGGAGGTGACCACTGCGTCTGCTGATGGAGAACTTCACTGCATCTCTATCACAGGCGAATCACACACAGTCACACAGTGATGGACCACATCATGTTTATAGTGTTCATGTTTATGATTTGCATTAATATTATTCAAAGTTATAGAAAGGAAACTAGATTTTTTACATTTGTTTACCAGTGTAAAACACACTGCCATGATGCCATTGATCAAAATGGCACTATTTCAAGATTTAAGGTCAAAATGAAGGTATTTTTACACTGTGTAAAACTGTACAGAAGGTAGTTGTTTTGAGGTTGATGTTTAATAGTCATCTCTGATGATCGATTCAACTGATTCAGCTGATTCAACTGATTCAAGATTCATGATTTTATTAGTCACACACACACACACACACACACACACACACACACACACACACACACACCACACAAATTAACAAAGCGTTGACGTTAGATAAAATTATACATACAAATATTTAGATTTTAAATGTTTTATTATATATAGTGTGTATATATATATATATAAATACATATATATACATATAAATATTTTTCAAAATGTATGCTGTGCGTGTGTCTTATATAATTAAATAAATAACAATAAAGCATTGTTATTTCGGTATAATATAAGATATTATATTATATTATATAGAATAATTTTATTCAATATTTAATTTAATATTTTATTATTGTTATTTCAAATTATTATTTTAATTAAAGTTTTAGTATTTTTGAAGTTTTAAATATCTATTTATAGTTTTTATTCATTTTTATTTTAGTTTTAGTTATTTTAGTGCAACAAGTTAAACTATATGTATAATATTGAATTATTGTGCTTTTTAAATGTATTCATTTTTTTTATTTTATTTTATTTTATTTTATTTTATTTTATTTTATTTTATTTTATTTTATTTTATTTTATTTTATTTTATTTTATTTCAAGTGACAAAAATGTGTTGATCGTCTTTGTTTCAGTTAACTATCCTATAAGGTAAAATAAAATAATCTTTGTAGGAATATCTGAAATAACCTTGTACTACTTTTCCAGTTTTCCTCAGACTGAACAACATAAAGCGCATTATGTGAAACACACCCTACATTATAGGCATCTTCAGTGCACTGGTTTTGTGTAGCAGGTCAGAGAGTGTAGGACGGACCGCAGTCGTGATGTATGTTTTTGTTTATGTATGTTTCATCAGTGTGTGTGAACTCTGATCGTGATGGTCACAGGTGGAGCAGCGACGCACCGTCTGAAGATTAATGTGGGCAAATGTGCCGGTCGTGACATGGCCAGAGGTTAAGAAACAGCAAGATGGGATGAATAACAAGATAAATGAGGATGGAAAGGCGAAGAGACTAGAGATGACTGCAGATAAAGAGAAAGAACGATAATCCACAGGTTTGACCTTCAGCCTTCTGGAGTCTGATGCTTTATGAGCTGAGAAAAGTGCTGATTCGCTCACAAACCATCAGTCTGAGAGATAACAGCATGTGTAACGTAAAGACACGCCACTTGCCTACAAATAAATACTCAAAATAGATTTATCAAGTGGATTTCTGACAAAATATCACAATTAATTGTAATGCAATAAAACTGTGGTAACTTTATGTTTATAATTGTTGGTCTATATCACAGCACATAGAAGTTATGAAAAAATATATTCTCATAAATATTTAATATTTATATAAATAAATTATTTGTTTTTTTTTGTATTTAGAAAAATACTTACATTTAAAAATCTCATTTAAAAAGAAATTAAAGCAATCAAATCACGTTTTTATTAAGATCCACTTATGATGTACAGTAAATAGCTTTTTTGTGAAAAACAGTCATAATATACAATGTTAAAAAATATTATTTAAATAAAAATTACTGGAGAGCATTTTACAGGAAAACACTTGTTACAATTTGTTTAAGAGTTCAAATCAGTGTTATTTTAGTATTATTACATGCTATTACTCATATTTTAAATTAGCTCTTATTTTTATGTTTTTCATTTTAATTCTAGTCTCTTTGTTATGTGCTTATGTCAGTATTATTATTTTTTGCTTTTTTTTTTAAAGTTACTCTTTAGGCTTCATTTATTTTTAATTCAACTGCAAAAAAGATTTAATTCAGTGTGTTACTTGATATTTCTTAGTATTTATTTGTAAAAATTCACTAGCCATTTCTGAGTTAGTTTTTTTTTCCATTATGTTTTTCTAAAATATTTATCTTATTTTTTTTTCCCCATAGAAATGAGATGAAAACTTTGATTTGTGAGCAACTTCAGCCGTAGGTAGGATCTATATAATTGTGTATGTGACAAATAAAAAATCTTGAATCTTGATCACTTCAGCTGTTTCAGAGCTGCAGCTCACAGATAAACAGACTAAGTAGTTTTGAACGGTTGCTCTACATCAGAGATCTTGCATATTTATTGATATGGGACTGAAGTGAATCTTATATCTGCACAGGGAAACACAAGATATTCCCATCGTCGGATGGTGAGCCAGTGAAGATCTTCAGCTCAACTCTCAGGCCAGAGACTCTTTTTAAAGACGGAGCGACTGCGGCTGATGTGAAATGAACTCACCAGATCAGGTTCGTGATTTCCCATTATCTCAGTCCTTCCAGGGAATTTCAGTCGTACTCACAAACGATCAATAGGTTTTAACAGCACACTAACCGCCTGTGACATTCAGGCAGCGAGAAAAACTTGTGCTAAATATTGACTATAAAACTTGGATTCATATCGGGAGCAGATTTTGTTTCTGCTGTTGAGGGCCATTAGTTCTGCGAGTGCAGAAACAGCTCCAAGCCTTCGACCTGCGTTAAATCGCCTGTGTTCCTTGGCAGGTTCCTCGTGAAACTCGAGAGATCTTTTCAAATGCTTCCTCTGTAATCATTTATGAGGGATTGGAGAGGCTGAAAATAAATATCAGTGTGGGCAATCGCTGTGTATTTACCCTCGTCTTTCAGGTACAGTCAGGGTTCATTTTTCTGTTTATTTGTGTTGTTGCCATCTGAAACATTTCAGCTGAAGCCCAGATGTCATGAGATACGCAAATGTGTCCTCAGAGACAACCATGAAGATGTGTGTGTGTGTGTGTGTGTGTGTGTGTGTTTGGCCGGGTCATTCCTCTTCTGCAGAACATATTGAACTCTTATAAGGTTAACTACAACTATTATTTTTATTAACCCTGTAAAGCTACAGTATCAAATACTGTATGCATATTATCAACATGAAATGTGCTGAATGCAGCTCAGCTTTACTTGATTCTCCATCAATCATGTTTTAGAGTCTCATCATGGATCATTTACATCTCATCTCACTAAGACATATTACTGGAGTCATTTTATGTCAGTATCTGCTGTACTGTTATAAAGATCTCAGTGATTTACATTACAAGCATCAGAATTTCATCAGAGAAATATTAGCATCTGCATCAAATTGCATATTTTTGTTCAGTTTGAGTCTATAAAATGTTCTCTATATTGATGTCTCAAATATGTTACCATAACAATGTATGCAATTTTTAAAAACTATTTTGCATGAATGTTCGATAAACTATTAAATGAAGAAAAAAACTTTCTGTTTTTTTCTTAACATTACTTGATTAATGTTGAATAATCTTTTTAATTATTAAAATTGTATATATATACTTATTATTAATATATATATATATATATATATATATACATTTGAAGAAAAAAATATATATATACTTATTATTATACATTTTTATTATTATTACTTCATATATCGGGTTAAAACAGAACTGAACAGAATGAAAATAAGTTTAATATTTTATGGGTTGCCCTTGATGAATCCCATCCTGGACCTGCTCTCCACATCTGGACTTGAAGTTCTAAGTCTCATTTCATCCCCCGTCTTTGTAAATGAGCTGCTCCTTTGTTTCGGTGCATCGATTGCTGTTGTCTTCCTCCAAACTCATTCCGTGGTTTAGGATGTGGAGGGTCTGTCTATCAGAATTCAGCTGGTGTTTTAGACGGCTGCGAATACTCTGACCTGACCTCCAGTCCTGACAAATGCAGTCTGAGAGCTCGCTGACATGACTCCAGCACTTGGTAAAACGTGTTCTTGTGACTTTCTCGGGTCTTTGGGGTCATTAACTTTTCATCAAACAGCACAAAATGCTTGTCTGAGAGTGCCGAAGTGTCGTATTGAGCACACCAGTCAATGTCAGGTCAGATGTTTAAGTTAAATTGGAGGTTATGTTAACATTTGGTGGCAGATGCTTCTATACAAAGCAACTTGCATTGCATAGAATGTACCCAAATGATCAGTTCATGCATTCCCTGGGAATCGAAACCCATGACTGTGGCATTGCTGGTGCCATACACTACTGTTTGAGGCGTCGTTAGAGCATTGCTTTTCAGTCATTAGGGTGTTGTGGGGGGTTGTTAGGGCGTTGCCATGCATTCACTTGAGTGGTTGTTAGGGTGTTATGGTTGGTTGTTATTCAGTCATTAGGGTGTTGTGGGTGGTTGTTAGGGCGTTGCCATGCATTCACTTGAGTGGTTGTTAGGGTGTTATGGTTGGTTGTTATTCAGTCATTAGGGTGTTGTGGATGGTTGTTAGGGCGTTGCCATACATTCACTTGAGTGATTGTTAGGGTGTTATGGTTGGTTGTTATTCAGTCATTAGGGTGTTGTGGATGGTTGTTAGGGCGTTGCCATACATTCACTTGAGTGATTGTTAGGGTGTTATGGTTGGTTGTTATTCAGTCATTTGGGTGTTGTGGATGGTTGGTATGGTGTTGCCATGCATTCATTAGAGTGGTTGTTAGGGCATTACTATGCAGTTGCTAGGGTGTTATGGTTGTTTGTTAGGGTGTTGCTATTCAGTCATTAGGGTGTTGCCATGCATTCACTAGAGTGGTTGTTAGGGCATTGCTATGCAGTTGCTAGGGTGCTATGGTTGGATGTTAGGGTGTTACTGTTCAGTTATTATGGTGTTGTGGGTGGTTGTTAGGGCGTTGCTATGCATTCTCTAGAGTGGTTGTTAGGGTGTTGCTATTCAGTCTTTAGGGTGTTGTGGGTGGTCTTTGGGGTGTTGCCATGCATCCACTAGAGTGGTTGTTAGGGCATTACTATGCAGTTGCTAGGGTGTTATGGTTGTTTGTTAGGGTGTTGCTGTTCAGTCATTAGGGTGTTGCCATGCACTCACAAGAGTGGTTGTTAGGGCATTGCTATGCAGTTGCTAGGGTGCTACGGTTGGTTATTAGGGTGTTACTATTCAGTTATTAGGGTGTTGTGGGTGGTTGTTAGCACGCATTGCTATGCATTCACTAGAGTGGTTGTTTGGGTGTTCCCACACAGTCGCAAGTGGTTGTTAGGGCATTGCTATTCAGTTAGTAGGGTGTAATGGTTGGTTGTTAGGGTGTTCCCATGCATTTGGTAGGGTGTTATGGTTTGTTGTTAAGTTGTCGCTGTTCAGTCATTAGAGTGTTGTGGGTGGTTGTTAGGGTGTTGCCATGCAGTTGGTAGGGTGTTATGGTTGGTTGTTAGGGTGTTCCCATGCAGTCGCTAGAGTGTTATGGTTGGTTGTTAGAGTGTTGTTATGCATGCGCTAAAGTAGTTGTTAGGGCATTGCTATGCAATCTCTAGAGTGTTAAGGTTGGTTTTTAGGGTGTTGCTCTTCAATCATTAGCATGTTGTGGGTGGTTGTTAGGGTTGATTTTCTATTTGCACATGCCAACATAAATGTGTCTCCACAAAAAAATGTAATTTTATCTATCTATCTATCTATCTATCTATCTATCTATCTATCTATCTATCTATCTATCTATCTATCTATCTATCTATCTATCTATCTATCTATCTATCTATCTATCTATCTATCTATTTATTTCAGGTCCTAATTAGGAGATGACAAGCACACCGAGGCTTTGTGTAATGATGCTTATATTAAATCAAGCAGTAAAAACGGCCATCCCTGTGCCCAAATAAGATGTATGCAGATGAGAGTTCGAAGCAAGCACTTGTGGCACAAAGTTATCCTGCACCACTTCAAAGATGATGAGTGGAAAGAGCATTTTAGATTGACATGGCAGTTATTTATTATATTCAACAGCAACAACATTGGCTTTACGCCATTTCTATGTCATTGCACATGCGCAAAAGTTTCCACTTTCGGTTTTCATTCCAGTCAAGTGTTTACATGTCCTATCGAATGGATTTGAAAAGGTTTATCCCACCCCTCTCAACCAAATTGAAATTTCAGTCAGTTAAGACATTTTTATTCCGATTGAAGTGCTGACATGGAGCATTTTCATTCATATTGGACTTTTAAACCTATTGTAATCGGAATACAGTGCTCAGTGTAAACACACCTTATGTGTATCTGCATGTTAATGTCAATGTACTGAGCAGGTTAGAGTATTTTTTTATGACTGAACTATAATATTTTAAGCAGTTTAGTATTTGGTTTAAAACAAACCCTGAGTTTTGTTTTCTTGTCTGAGTCTGTAAGTGAAAAAGCATTTGAAGCATTACATGATAATCTCATTTTGACATTTTGCTTGTGTTCCCTTGGCTAAACTCTCAACTAAAACATAGTTTTGACTGTGTCAGTTAAATGATTCTGCTCTTGCTCCGCTAGATTAGGACACAATATCCAGATTTCAGCTAAATTCTCCACTTGACTGGGTCAGATATGCTCGAGTGTAAATGAAAGCATTCTTGAAGGTCTGTGTGTTTTGTTCATTTGCAGCTCACTGACGCTGACGGGACGTTGTAATCATGACAAATACACTGATAAACCCTGATCAATGTGGACGGGGTTTAAAATTCCTGGATTTACTGACACAGCAGCTTCAGTATCTGCTGCCTGTTCGACAGCAGTGAGGTTATGAGGAAAACAGTTTAGAAAGAGACAGTCTGTTTGGAGCCTTTGTGTTCCTCTGACGTTCAAGCTTTGGAACAGATGTTGGTGTGTGCAGCAGATTTAGTTGCGAGCATGTTTTGACTGTACATTTACAGTGTTGCCATTCTTGCGTTAAATGTTTTGTGGTTTCTGATTAGCAGCTACATTCACACACATCTGCAGGAGTCTGCAATGATTATGTCTCTCTTTACATTTACACCGTTCTTTCATGAGCAGATGTGATGGGATTTAATTAAAATTAATCATGTTCACGTGGCTCACGTGTTATAAGTGAAATAACACTTTTATTTCAGTGACTTTCATGTGAAACAGCAGGATAAGCTTGATTTCTGAGTGAATGTTTGGCTATGTATAAGTGGTGCTAGGCCGGGTGTTACAGTTGCTAGGCTGTTGTGGGTGGTTGTCAGTCACTAGGGTGTTGTGGTTGGTTGCTAGAGTGTAGCTATGCCCTCCACTAGGGTGTTGTAGTTGATTGTTTGGGTGTTGCTATGCAGTCACTAAGGTGTTGTGGTTGGTTGCTAGGGGATTGCTATGCACTCGCTTGGGTGTTGTGTGTGGTTGTTTGGGTGCTGCAATGCAGTTTCTAAGATTTTGTGGGTGGTTGTTAAGGCGTTGTAATGCAGTCACTACTTTGTTGTGGGTGATGGTTAGGATGTTGCTATGTCACTATTGTGGGTTGTTGTTGAGCATTGCTATGCATTCACTTGTGTGTTCTGGGTAGTTGTAAAGGTGTTGCTATGCAGCTGCTAAGGCGTTGTGTGTAGTTGTTGGGGTGTTACTATGCAGTCATTAAGGTGTTGTGGGTGATGGTTATGATGTTGCTATGTCATTATTGTGGGTTGTTGTTGAGCATTGCTATGCATTCACTTGTGTGTTCTGGGTAGTTGTAAAGGTGTTGCTATGCAGCTGCTAAGGCGTTGTGTGTAGTTGTTGGGGTGTTTCTATGCAGTCAGTGTGTTTGTGGGTGGGTGTTAGGGGGTTGCTATGGAGTACTATGTTGTGTGTGGTTGTTAGGGTGTTGCTCTTCAGTCACTAGAATGTTGAGGGTGATTGTTAGGGTGTTGCTATGCAGTCACTAGAATGTTTTGAGTGGTTGCTAGGGTATTGCTATGCAGTCAGTAGAATGTTTTGGGTGGTTGTAAGGGTGTTGCTATGCAGTCTGTGATGTTGTTGGTTGTTAGGGTGTTGCTATGCAGTGACTAGGGTGTGGTGGGTGGTTGTTAAGTTGTAGATATACAACATGGTTTGTAGAATGAATAATCAATTTACACATGACTTTGTGTCTCCACAAAGACAGATATAATCTGATCTACTATTTCTGTGCTCTATGCAAATATATTTCAGTTCCATGATCAAATGATATTCTGATCCCTAGATAAGTTCATGTCAATATACCAAACAGGTTAGTGTGTTTTTGTATGACTAAACTATAACATTCAGCCAGTTTTGTACATCAGTCTGAGTTTGTTTTAGGAATGTGATGGTTTTCTTTCTGTTCCGACCTTCTGTTAAAAGTCTTTTTTTTTCTGATTTAAACAGTGATTCGGGTTTGTATTTGGTGATTTTAAAGCAGCACTATAAACAACTGAACAAACAGGACAGTGATGTTTAGTTGGACTGGATTGTTGAGATGTTCTTCTAGCTCCAGGCTGGTTTGTAATGTCCACCATGTGCCGTCCACATCTGATTTATCACCAGCTCTGTCTGTGATAGGGTCGGTATCTCTGCTAAATGAAAAAGCACCGTTAAGATGCCTTTGAGGCAATAACTCTTCACCTTTCGCCTGAGCCCACTCATTTCTCTCCAGGCCTGTATATACAGTGTGTGTGTGTGAGGGCTGAACTCCTCATAGTGACATCTGAGATGCTAAACACTGATAAAACATCAGCCTTCTGCTCAGAGCTCTTCTGTTTGTTTGGCCAGTCTGTGTGTGATGTGCAAATTGCAATCATATTGCATTTATGATGGGAGTTTTATTCTCTACCACTGAAAATAGTCTTTTCATGCCTCCTTTTGCATGCATTTTCCCTCTTTTTTTTATTGAATTATAAAACAAAATGGCCATTAAAACCCACACAAGCTCCCTGAGGGAAGCATTGGCATTTAACATTCTAGCCAAGCATTTATTTGAACCTCTGCAGGAAAAAAAAGGAAAAGAAATATGGCAATTTCACATTGCATTGTGGACGCGCTGTCACATATAGAGTAACTCAGTAAAAGCCTTGAGCGCTGGTGTTAAATGAAGCTGTGGAAATCAGGCAGGATCAGGTTGATACACAGACTTGTATTAGCTCAAATTAAACATCACACTACTGATGCTTTTAGCTCATTTTGGGGGAATCCATGAAGTCTTGGTTTCCTCAAACCTTATTGTGTAAAGACTCAGTTAAGTTTGGACGTCTTAGTTTGGCTGGCATGATTTCAGCAGTATTTTCCACACAAAAAATAGCTATTTTATTTCCATAAGAAACAAATATTAAATTATCTACAAATATATAACTGACATTCAAAAGTTTGGGGTCAGTAAGATTTTTTTAAATGTTTCTGAAATAAGTCTGTTCTGCTCACCAAGGCTGTAATTTTTTCATCAATAATACAGTAAAAATGTGAAGAAACTGTTATCTATGTGAATCTCTGTTAAACTGTTATTTATTTCTGTGATGCGCAGCTGAATATTCAGCATCATTACTCCAGTCTTCAGTGTCACATGATCTTCAAAATTCATTCTAATATACTGATTTACTGTTCAAGAAATATTTTTGTATTTTTACAGATGAATAGAAAGATCAAAAGAACAGCATTTATTTGAAATAGAAATCTACTGTAACATTATAAATGTCTTTACTGTCACTTTTGATCAATTTTATGCGTCCTTGCAGAATAAAAGTATTAATTTCCTTCAAAAAATGTTAGTGTACTGAATGTTTTATCAGGTTTGTTTACACGCCGCAATCAATCTCTGACAATTATATAATTCATACAGTGCTGTAGTGAACAATATTGTTCCATATCACTCTTGTCAATATTTACATATTCAAGGACTTTAATCATCAGAGAATCCTTCAAAGCTGTTACTAAAGATGCCGAGCTGCGATATTGTGAAAGCGGTTCGTGGATCACAGGAACAGGAAGTGATTGATAACATCTGTCGGCTCTGTCAAATATGGTTACGCGGTGGTTATGCTGACGTGTGTTTACATCGACACAAGCTGAAATAACGGGGTGAATTTCAGGTTTGAGTTCCTAAGAGGAACATGAGGACTTGGGCTTCTCTGAATGGACTTTGAAATTGGAAATTGAGATCGTTTCAGCCAATATCTCTGTGTGTTTGTGAGCATTGCAGCGTGAACAACTCGTTTTTACTAGTTGTCTAGTAAAAACGAGTCGGTGTTTGTGTAAATGACCCCCGACGTGGCATCAGCGCTCTGACGTCCAGCTAGAGAGAGTTTGTGTCCCACGCAGCTGAGATGATGCACCATTAAAAGCTGAAAGACAGACACTCGCTTTTAGTTTCTGCCAGCCTCTGGGTGACATTTGATCAGTTTCAGGGCTAATATGTGAAGAATCCAAATGCAGGTCGCTTATGATGTGCTTTGTGAATGATAATCCCTTTAAAATCAGATCTCACGCAGGTACACTAGGATGCAGTTTGTGAACAGAGGGCTTTCTTCTTGTGATCAGGAGGAAAAAATAGAGCATCAAATAGTTTCTGTTAGTTAGTGAATCTCTTACTGTGCATTGATGTGTATATTTCTCTAATTAGCCATTTCCGTGTAAATTGATGCTAATATTTAGGCTTGTTTCCAGCAGCTCACAAAAGTGGTTTTGTATTTAATTCACTGTCTATATTAGTTTTATGTTAAGTGTTATTAATATAATACTATAGTAGTTTTAATATTTTATTTAATAATTATTTCTTTTTTTATTATTTCTTTTAAAATGTAGTTTTTTTAAGTAATTTTATAATGTTATTTTGTCATTTTTACATTTAAGTATTTCTTTATATTTATTTCAGCTTTAGTTTTAATAATTTAAACTTTTATTTCAGTTATTTGCCAATTTTTTTAAGTAAAGTTTTTTTTATCTAATATTTGTTATATTTGTATTATTTTAATTCGCGAAAACAATAACAGTTTTAGTTTTATTAAGCAATAACAATAATTATTTTAATTCGCGAAAACAATAACAGTTTTAGTTTTATTAAGCAATAACAATAAGAAGTAAATATATATTTTATACATATATATAAAATATAATAATAATAATAAAACAAAAAACAAAATAACAAAAATTCAAAAGAAAAAAAATCTGTCATTTATATCTTTATTTATATTGCTTTTTTATATTTTGCCATATATTATAATATGCAAAATTTAGATTTCTGCATATTTTGTTCTCTATATAGAAGAAGTGTAGTTGCATGTACTGTAGAATGTTAAAATACACCAAAAAGTGTAAATCTATTTATCAACATATTTTATAGTATATGTTTTTATGAACCAACTCAACATGTTGGGGTGGACTACTAATCGAAAGAAACACTTTCTATTCATTAAATGTGACTGAATCCAGATGTTTATGAGTTAATCGGTATCTTGTTCAGAGTAATTGTCATTTGGATGTATTATAAATGTAACATCTCTCCTCGTGTAAATGAGATTTTTTTGATGATGAAATTTGATAACCATTTAATAGTTTATGGCTGTTATTGAAGGAAATCATGCTGTGTTCTTGTTAGAGCTGCAGTTGGGTGTGAAAGCTCAACTTTTATCTGATGTTACCGTTGCGTTCCTGAAACTCAAGGCTGCCGGTCTTTCAGAGTTCGACTCGTGTCATTTAAATTCAGTGTAAATGCATATTTTGAACCCCAGCATTGATTTGAATCGATGTCCTTGAGGCAAAAATAATAACGTGAGGCAATAATCATTTTGAGCATGCACAGAGCCAGCTCTATTCTTCCGCCAGCGGCTACAAATGGATACCTGTCCTTGCAGTCTTCAGCGCTGCGATCAATGGCATCAGTCCAGTGGCCTTGCCTTCGATGGAGACCAAACACTTCTGTAGAGATGAGGACAATTAAGCATTCTGCCTTTATAGCACAGTGATCTATACATCTGCCAGGCTAATTGAGAGAGAGAGAGTGAGCGAGCAGGAGAGTCTCACCTCTTTCCTCTGCAGTGTGAATCAGCCCATAAAAGCCATAAAAGTGCCAAGCTTAATTGCAAGCAATAGGAAACCCTCAGAGAGTCCACGGGAGTCTCGGCTGATCTCGGGCCTGTAGATGTTGCGCTGGAATATAATCGAGCACCTCGTGAACCACACCTTGTGAAACACGTTCAGCAGCCGCTGCAGGGTTTACAGTAACTCTGTATATTTACAGTGCATCTGTGATGTTCATGCACTCTTTGAAGCCGTGATATCATGTAGAGTGAGTTAGAATGAACCCTCATTTAATGAGGTGTGTGACATGGAAAGACCGTGTGGGAAACATGCTGGACTGACAGCAAATCACATTCACTGCCTGCACTCACATGCCGGTTTATTTAGATGCAGTCCATAAGAAATGCATCCGTAGGAAAAGCTATTGAACGTATCTGAAATGAAATGGATTTTCAGAAGTGCGTGATTTAGAACACATACATCAAAGATGTGCATCATTCTGAACTGAATTCAGTCTGAATTTGAGGAGTGAGAGGGATTAAGATTTGACAATGCCTTTTTGATTGCGTTTTAGTTTTTTTATTATGGATTTTTACAGAAATTTGTATAGATGATTTTTAACTAAAAAACAAGGCTTTATTGTGAATTGTAACTTTAAAAAGCATTGTAGAAAGTTTTAGAAAAAGCCTTGAAGTTTGAAGCTTCTATATTTTATATATTTATATTAATATATAGAGAGTTTATTTGCAAAAATGGATAACTCTGATTTTTAAAATGTTAAAAAAAAAATATCATGTTTTTATTGTGTTAGTTAGCTGTATTTTTAGTTATTTTTATCCAATCAAAATAACCCATCTGCAGTTTGATTGAGATTAGTTATCTATTTTTGCAAATGAACTCTTCATATGTAATAAATTATTATTATTTTTTGTTGTTGTTGATCAGAGTCGAAGAACACTTCATTTCCCAGAATCACCTGTGTTAAATTTTTCAGAATTGTAATTCTATAAATTCATCTTCCTGCCATTATAATTCAAATGATGTGTGTATACTATAATTATTTGCACCAATTCAAAAGTGTCTATCTATATAATTAAACTGGTATACAAGCACAAATGTTTGAGCTTCTGTTTATCATAGAAAAAAAATAAAATGCAAAAATATAACAAGAACTTTTCAAGTCAAAGTAAAATGGTAAGGAGTAAAAAGTACTGTTTTTCTTCAGAAAAAAGAGTAAAAGTACAAATGTTTAAGGAGTAAAGTAAAAATACTGAAGTACACCCTGTTTATTCTCCAGTGTACATTTATTTAAACCATTTTTGGTCATTGTCTTACGTCTGAGAAAAAACCAGTTTCTGTATTACTACTGTATTAATTCTACTTCCTGTGTATTTTGGTCAATTCAGTTCACATTCACACTCATGCACTGAAAATGGAGCCATTTCTCAAATTCTATTTTTTTCTTTCTTTCTTTCAGTATTAATTAATAATATATGTTTCTCTTGCATTGGCCACCATAATGAGTGGATATTATTATGTATTTTTTTTTTCACTGAATGCCTTCTCTCTATTGAATACATGTAATGCCACCTTCACATTTGGCCGAAGACATATATCTGAGAATCATAATTCAGCGTAACTGAGCACAAAAGCCTTTGAAATAATTAGCAGTTTGTGTCTGAAGAACCTTATGTTTTCAAATGCAGCTCATTGTTTTGGAACTGAAATGAAGACAAGAATTGTGTGACTGTGTTAGTGGATGATGTTCTGACCATGCTTCCTGTGCTTTTACTCTTCTGGATGTTCTGGATCAGTGACGGAAGTCTTTGTTGTCCTACAGCATCTCTCCTCGTGTCATCTTCCAAAGCATCCGCATAAAAACCCTGACGGTTCCTTTAGTTTCTCCACATCTCCTCTGCTGTCATCTCTGCCTGCACGGCTCTATTCTCCACACAGTAACATGGCAATGGTAAATGCATTAAGTCCAGAAAGATGATGACACTTTGACAAGAGAGAACGCTGTTGACTGGCAGAAGACTTTGGTCTGCTTTAGTGTGCTTTACTCTGCGTCCTGCTGCTGCTGTCAGATCACTGAGGTTTGCAGGAGAGTTCAGTGACGCGTCTGTTGGTTTGTCATGCAGTCTGTCCATGCTGACGGGAAGGTTTGATGCAGGAATAAATCTCAGTCTGTAGGTTTCTCTGAATGTGAGAGGATGGACTTTATTCCTCTTCTGTGTGAGCGTGTCTCAGTATGTTGTAGATGTTTTGTTTCTCACCCCCATGTCATCAAAGATGTTCATGTCTTTCTGTCTTCAGTCTTAAAGAAATGAAGGTTTTTGAGGAAAACATTCCAGGATTTTTCTCCATATAAGGACTTCAGTGGGGACCAACAAGTTGAAGGTCCAAATTGCAGTTTCAGTGCAGCTTGACGAACCCAGCTGAGGAAAAAGAGTGTTATCTTGAGAAACGATCAGTCATTTTCTGAAAAACAAAAAACAAAAATGTATATACTTTTTAACCACAGATGCTTGTCTTCCCAAAAACAGTTTCATAGAGACTACTGCACTATTGTAAAAAAAAAAAAAATTCACACTAATCTCTTATTATTTTTGGTTAAACTATTTCCGATCAACCCAACCCTAAATATTTTATTACATTAAGTTAAACTACATGAAAATGAGAAATGTTGCCTTGGCATCTGGCAAATAAGTAAAAATAAAATGTAAGTTATATATATATATATTTTACTTCATTTCAGTTAATGTGTATTTTATTTCAAGTAAAAAAAAGTTTTTTTAATGGTTTTAATGGTTTTAGTTTGAAAGCCTGTTCACTTCAGTCAAGCGGTCTCTTCCTCTCTAAGCTGCTGTTTTTGTCTAGAATAAACTGCAGTGTGGTCTAAACTTTACTAGACAGACTGGATCTCTGAGCTTGTATCCTGCAGGCACTTAGATGCGGAAGGATCCAGCTGTGTTCAGATAAATGATGCTGGAACAACAGCAGTGTAATTGGAACAAGAGTGTTAACAGCACTAGGAAGAAGCTTCAAGAGCTTTATTTTAGCAGCTCTTCTGTAATTTTCACAGCAGAATCCTCTGTGACTTAATTAATTGGAACAGGAGGCTTAAGTAATGAAACTCTCTGTCCCAAAATCAGACTTCAGAAGAGCAGCTCAGCAGTCGTGATCCGCTGAGACTCACCTTACAGACTGAAACTGGGGCTTTCTGCAGGAATACTGTACAGTAAAAGCCTGTGACCTCGTTTGTTTGATGCATTGTGGGATAATGGAAAGAAATCAGGTGTTTGTTTCAAAGTTTCTGGAGATCCAGCCATCACTCATGATCTCCTAAAAAGACAGATATACAGTGTGTTTAACAGCGTTTGTAAATGATCTCCAACCTAAAGTTTACCTCAGCGCACCTTCACTGCTGCAAAATCTATACATTCACGTATTAAATGTCATACGGACAATTTACAGTCATGCTTTTATTTCAATTGAAAATGAAAATACACCGAGAGTCAGCGCAGCCCGCAAGCTGTTTGAGTTTTTAATCAGGTGTACACCATTTGAAAATGGTTTACTGTGGTAAGTACTCATCTCAAATTTACCCATATATGACACAAAATCAATACGGTCTAAATAAACTTCAGCGACGAGGGAACACACATATATTTCTTGCCTTGTTGTTCATGGCTCTACAAATAATTATTGGGATTCATAAAACTGCTGTGTGACAGGCTGTAACGTCCAGGTGGCTCCAATCCCAACTTTTAATATCAAATATTATCTTGAGTTTATAGTTTGTCGATTTGCTTGTAACTTACTAAATTCTTTCTTTCTTTCTTTCTTTCTTTCTTTCTTTCTTTCTTTCTTTCTTTCTTTATTTCTTTTAATCTGTTAATCAAGACGCAAAGAATACCTCTAACTTATTATTATAATAATTTCTGAGGATAATATGTGTTGTTCTTTTCAATGCTAGTGCATTCTCGGTGGTTGCTAAGGTGTTGCTATGGTGTTCTGAGTGTTTTAGAATGTTGCTAGGTTATTCTTAGCATTTTTCTACCGTGTCTACACCAGATGTGACAGTTGTAGCGTTGTGTCATGCCGCAACAGCTTGAGGCTGAAATCATTTCAACGCTGTGCCAGTATGTCATAAATAGAACGAGGTATCAGTTTACTGTCCGGGATTTGTCGTGTTGTGTTGCGCATCCAGTGTAGACAGCATCACTGATTATAATGGGTTCGACTGTCTTTTGTTGCATCGCATTGCGCCGCTCGCATCCGATGTAGACACAGTGTTAGAGTGTTGCTTTGTGGTTGTTAGGTTGTTTCAAGTGTTTTAGAGTGTTGTTATGTGGTTTCTTGGTTGTTATGAGTTTTTTTTTTTTTTTTTACAGCATTGCTATGAAGTCTCTGGGTTAATTGTGATGCAGTCATGGCCTAATGTTTAGAGAGTCAAACTTGTTACCTGAAGGTCGTGGGTTTGTGTTTCTGTACTGGCAGGAATTGTCGGTGAGGCGAGTGAATGACCAGCGCTCTCTTCCACCTTCAGTAATCAGGACTAAGGTGCCCTTGAGCATAAATTAAAACTGCCCACTGCTCTGGTTGTGTGCTCACAGTGTGTGTGTGCACTTGTTTGAGTGAAATGCTGAGCACAAATTCCAAGTATGGAACAAGCATTCTTGGTCATGTGTCACGTCCCTTTATCACTTTTTTTATTATGAATGTTTTAGAGTGTTGCCATGTGGTTGCTAGGTTGTTCTGAGTGTTTCAGAGTGTTGTTATGTGGTTGTTATATTGTTTTGAGTGTTTGGGAGTGTTGCTGTGCAGTTGCTAGGTTATTCTGAGAGTTGTTAGAGTGTTGCTAGGCTATTATGAGCATTTTAGAGTGTTGCTGTGCGGTTGCTAGGTTGTTTTAAGTGTTTTTACAGTTTTGCTGTGAGGTTGCTAGATTGTTCAGAGTGTTTTAGAGCGTTGCTTTGTGGTTACTAGATTGCTTTGAGTGTGTTTAGTGTTGCTATGCGGTTGCTAGGTTATTCTGAGTGTTTTTACAGTATTGCTATGTGGTTGCTGGGTATGTTCTGAGGGTTTTTAGAGTGTTGCTATGTGGTTGCTAGGTTGTTCTGAGTGTTTTTATGATGCTGTTATGTGGTCGCTAGGCGATCTCCTCAAGACACAAGAGGTGAAGAATCATTCATGTCTGTAGCACAAACACTGCAGTGGTTTCATAACAGTAACTAGCGCTAGCATTTTGGAGTGTTGCTCTGCAGTTGCTAGGTTGCTCTGAGCGTTGTTAGAGTGTTGCTAGGTTGTTATGAGCATATTTGAGTGTCGCTGTGTGGTTGTTAGGTTTTTTTTGTTTGTTTGGTGTTTGTTTCTGTGTTGCTAGGTTGTTCTGAGAGTTGTTTTGTTGTTTGTATGTTGTTGTGTGGATGTTTGGTTGTTTGGTGTGTGGTTGTTAGATTGTTTTGAGGCAATGCATGACTTCTGTCTTTTTTTCATTTATTAGGATGTTCTGAGAGTTGGTAACACAGTAGAGTGTTGCTAAGAGGGACATGTCTTGTCATCTGCTAGGTTGTTATGTGCATATTCGAGTGTCGCTGTGTGGTTGTTAGATTGTTTTGAGTGTTTTGGATTGTTGCAATGCAGTTATTAGGATGTTCTGAGAGTTGCTAGGTTGTTCTGAGCATTTCAGAGTATTGCTCTAGGTTGTTCTGAATGTTTTTAGAGTGTTGCTAGGTTGTTATGAGCATTTTAGAGTATTGCTGTGTGGTTGCTAGGTTGTTCTGAGTGTTTTAGAGTGTTGCTATGTAGTTCTGAGCATTTTAGAGGTATTGCTGCTATTTTTGGTTTGTGTGTTTTTTTGGTTTTTTTGTTTTTTGTTTTGTGATTGTTAGGTTGTGGGATTGTTCAAGATTTAATGAATTATTCATGTCTGGAGCACAAACACTACATTGGTTTCATAACAATAACTAGCACTAGGACTAGTGATGTTTGATTAAACAGCAACAATTAGCTATTTTTTTGCTGTAATTTCATCATTAATCTTAAACTTTTCTAATGTACTTAGATACCATACAGTATGAAAGATGTAGTGAGAGTGTATTTTTTCTGGCTTCATAAGCACATGTGGATATAGTTGTGATGGTCAGACAGCTCCTGACAGTGTTTCTCTGAGGTGTCTGTATGGTGTTGGTCAGGCATCAGTGCTTCTCAACATTTCATTCAATCTGTTCATGGTGTTGGCTGAAAAACTCTCTTTGCTCTCCTCTACAAGATTGAATGTTTTAGTCTGAGGAAAGTTAACGGTTGGAAGAAACAGGACTGTTGTAGCACGGAAACCAAATTGTATTATTATTATTTTATTATATTACAGTATATAATTAATAAATTAATAAATAATCTTATATATAATTTCTCCCCTAAAGTCTACTTTTTTTTTCTTTTTTTTGGTGTGGGAAAAATATTAATTAATTAATTAATTAATTAATTAATTAATTAATTTATTTATTTTAATTTAATTATTGTAATAATGATATATATATATTTTATTTAGTTTTTTTTCATGGCCATTTTAAATGCTCTCTCTAATTAATCAGTTTGGTTTGTGCTGTAAATATCTCTTCACATGTGGTTTTCTTTCAGTTCAATATACCATTTGAACAGCCTTGGTGATCATCATATGAGTATAGCTCTGACATAAAAACAGACCTGAAAAGACATCAAGGTTTTTCCAGAACAAATCCAAAGTGCATCTGAGTATCTAGTAAGTTAGTAAATGAGGTTGAGCATCAAGAGTTCAGTTTCAGACGGTCTGTGTGGTCAGTTCAGGGCTTTTGAGATGTTATTATGCCTCAGTAATAAGCCTCTTTCCTCTCAGTCCTGTGACTAAGCAAATGAACATCAGACTGTTATAATCCAGACTGGTCTGGTCCTGAGAGTGACTTCAGTTATAGGATCTGTTTATACACAGTAAGATATGATGCGTGATGGATACTGGCAATAAAACCTGAATTAGTTGAGTGCATTGAGAAAACATAAATTTCTAACTCAGTATTTCGACTTCCGGAGTGAATGCTGATTTATTAACTGTTCTTGTCCTTCTCAACCTGAGTGCAGCCTTTGATACCATCTCGCATAAGATACTCTTGGACAAGTTAGTTTCTATGGATCACTGGCACCCCCCGTCCTGGTTTAGGTCATATCTCACTGGTCGCACTCAGTTTGTTCAAATTAAAAAATTTAGATCAAGACCATCTACATTTACCGCTGGTGTACCTCAGGGTTCTGTTTCGGGCCAACTTTAAATGTTTAAAGCATGCATTTTAAATGTTTAAAAACATGGAAACCACTCACTGCATCACACCATCTCCTGACTGCTTTATTGTTTGTAAAATAGGAGCTTTATGGAGTGTGTATACATGGTTATAAGTATAACAGTTAATATTTCATTAATTTAGGGAAATTAACAAGTGTCTTAGCCTTCAAGAGACTATTTGGCCAGCCAGCTTATCCCTGCTTGAAAAACAAAATGTTATTGATAGTGTAAAAAACATCAACTTTGAACCACATGTGATTGATGGACTAGCATTACTCAACATTACTTACTACCTTCCAGCAACACTACATTCAGTGAAGGTGAAATAGTGAAAAAAATTAATAAATTAATTAAATAGTTCATTTAAATGGAACCGGGATCATTAGGCAAAACTGGAACCGTAAAATTTCTAACAATACCCAACCCTGCTCCTATGTGACCCTCCACTCTACTTTTACTACTTTCAAACCAACTGTTGCAGATATTGTGTCATATCCGGAAAACTAAACTTACCACTCAAGTTCACAATCATCTCTCCAATAATAAATAGTTTGAGCAATTTCAATCTGGCTTTCGTCCCCTCTGTAGTACAGAGGCTGCTCTTGTTAAAATGACTAAGGATCTGTTATTGGCAGCTGATTCTGGTTTATTAACAAGTACTTGTCCTTCTCGACCTGAGTGCATCCTGTGATACCATCTCGCATAAGATACTCCTGGACAGGTTAGTTTTTATGGATCACTGGCACCCCCTGTCCTGGTTTAGGTCATATCTTACTAGTCACACTCAGTTTGTTCAAATTACAAATTTTTGATCAAGACCATCTACAGTTACCACTGGTGTCCCTCAGGGTTCTGTTTTAGGCCCACTGCTATTCATCTTATATTAACTCCCTCTTGGCCATATTTTCAGGAAATATGGTATCCATTTTCACTGCTGTGCCGATGACACCCAGCTCTACCTGTGTTCCAAACTCTCTAGCTCTTTCCCTTCACCTTTCTTAACCAGATATTTAACTGAAATTTCTAAAACTCAACAGTGATAAAACTGAGGTCTTACTCATTTGTACAAGATCTACTCTGACTAAATCTGATTGTTTTTCTGTGGATATCGATCATAATGAAATTTGTCCTTCTCAGCAGGTTAGGACTCTGGGAGTCATTCTGGTTAGCACACTGTCCTTTGAAGCTCATATTAATAATATACCATGCAATGCATATCTCCACCTACGTAATATTAATCATCTCCATCCATCTCTCACAAGGAATAATACTGCAATTGTTTTTCTTGCACTGGTTACTGCACGTATTGATTATTGTAATGCTATCCTTAGTCGCCTTCCTTCTAAACTTCTCCATAAACTCCAGTTAGTTCAGATCTCGGCAGCTTATGCTCTTTCTAGGACTTCATCTATTGAACACATTTCTCCAGTTCTCCAACATCTACACTGATTCCCAGTGAAGTATCGCATCGATTTAAAATTTTGCTTCTCACATTTAAGACAACCTTGCACCACCACACCTTACTGACCTTCTCCACATCTATACTCCTTTGCACACTCTCAGATCTTCATTCTTGATTTCTCTTGTGTTGCTGCGTATACACTTAAGCACCATGGGTGCACAAACTTTTAGTTTTGCGGCCCCTCACCAATGGAACTCCCTCCCTCCCAATTTCACAACAGTGAGAGTTTGCATATTTTTAAATCTCGTCTCAAGACTCATATCTTTGCTTTTTTATGACTTTCTCTTATTAAGCCTCTACTGTATTTATGATGTATGCATGCAGTTATGCTGTTGAATTTTGTAATGCTGGCAGGAACTGTTTGTCTTTTGTTACTAAATTTTGCTTTATATTTTTTTTGCTTGCTGTAAGGTGACCTTGGGTGTTTAGAAAGGTGCCATTAAGTAAAATGCATTATTATTATTATTATTATTCTCTTGTTTTTCAATGCAAATATCTAGACATTCTTAAATCATGATACTTGAGAAGCAAAATGACTTGAGATATTGAGTGTTGTTTTCTGAAAAATGTATTAAAAGTAAGTAAATTTATGCTTAAAACAAGAACAAATATCTGCCAGTGGTGTCATAAAACAATTTTGTTTTCCCTTTAAATTAAATATTTTTTTCTAAACCCTCTGGCAGATATTTTTTTCTGGCTTTACATTATTCAGAAAACAAGACTTGATATTTTAAGTCATTTTCCTTCTCATGTAAATGTATCTTAATTTAGGAATGTTTAGATATTTGTGCTGGAAAACAAGACAAATATATTCAGTAAGATTATCATTTTGTGACTTTGAGCTCTTCTTTGTGAAGAGAGTGAGAGGCCAGTTTTGTTGTTTATGTGCAAAAAACAATGACTTACTTATAATCACTTACTTTTTTGTATACTCTACTGTCACAAATAGTCTTGTGAATTATTTTCATGCTTGGTGATGTAAACCAAGGAGCAAAAGAGCATGAAGAATATGTGATGTTTGTTTGAAGTCCGGCAGTAATCTGTGCATACTCTCATTATATAAAATCAGAACCGCATTCAAGAGAACTAAACTTTTGTCCGCTGTGACGAAACTGTGATTACAGGTTGATCCTGACACACAAAAAATAGTAGTCTTCCTCCGTAATTTTCTCTTGTTTTCCAGTTGAAATATCTAAACATTCTTCAATAAATAAACATTTTCTTTGGAAAGCAAAATTACTTAAGATATTGTTTTTGTTTTTTTTTCTGAAAAATTTATTAAAATTGAGCCAATTTAATTTAAAAAATAACAAGGGAGAACAAATAATAAAATCAAACAAATGAAAGTTTTTAGAATTTTCTTGTTTTATGCATAAATTAGCTTATTTATAGTCTCTGTTTTCACTGGAATTTTAGTTAAAGTTTTAGTATAACTTTATGTGTGTGTGTGTGTGTGTGTGTGTGTGTGTGTGTGTGTGTGCGTGTGTGTGTGTGTAAAAAGCTATGGAAAAAATTGAGAGACAACTTGAAAATTCTCACTTTTTCCTGGATTTACGATTTATAGTTATGTGTTTGAGTCAAACGTAATTTTTTATGGTTTTAGTTTTAGTTAAATATAATCAACCTGTAAATGCATTTGTTTTCCCATTTATTTTATTCTAAAAAATGCAGAAATAGTATGAGTAGAATGAAAGCATGCCATTTTGAACACATCCACATGAATTTCCCAGATGTTTTAAAACCACAATCAAGCAAATGAATGCAGATTCAGAAATGTAGTTCTGGCCTTTGATTTATGATACTGAATAATGAAGACAGAGCTAAGATAATATCACAATTAAACCTGCATTTGCAAGGACTAATTCTCATTGTTAGAGTGTACTGTTTACAAACAAAACTAATCAAAGAGCCGCTTCAATCAAACTTACTAGTTAGCGGTGACTAACAGAGGTCGTATGATCGCACAGATGTGCTTCTGTAGCTTTTTTAAGGAGTGGCTTTTAATGATTTCCAGTTTGATTAATCAGATCCTAATCATTTCATCAGATAAGGGCTCTCGGTTATGAGGTTTAATGCAGCAGGCTCCGCCTCCTCGTAAAATCTGACAAAATCAGCCACGCTTGATTAATAACTCCAGACATGATGCAATCTTCATCTTTATTAAGATGTTGAAAGCTCTGCGGCGCGGCCCGATGATGTGACCACATGGCTTTTCCTATCCGGAGAGCAAGGAAGAAAAGCGTAGGAAAAAGGAAAAATGTGAGGTATTTGAGCGAGCGAGCGAGGGAGAGGAAGAAAGACACCGTGTTGGCCCAGGAATAATTAACAAATAGAGTACAGATGGCAAAAACAGATGGTTTCATTCGGGCCGTCCTGCGGATGGAAGGCCGAGGGCTGATGATAATGGATTCTGCATTCACACGCCGGACAAACGTCTTCTAGAAATACTGATCAAAAGTGCTCCATGCAAAGACTGACAAAGTGACGGTATTGTTCTAAAGTTCAGCGGATAGTGATGTTTAAGTGCGAAATGTGAAATACTTTCTCATATTTCAGTTTCTTCGTCGTCCTCCTCCTTCTTCTTGTGAGGTTTCATAGCAGTAGTTGTGAATAAAGCAAAGATTATGATAAGAGTGTGTTTTATAAGAATATACTATTTCAGTGTTTCTACTTCAAAATCACGTTTATTTCAATGTGTTACTTGTTTGTTTCCAATTTCTGAGTAAAATTTTTATTTTTTAGTGCAGTTTAAAGGGATAGCTCACCTAAAAATGAAAATTTGCTGTTAATTTAAAGTCAATGACTTTGAGAGTCAAAAAAAGCACATCAAGGAACACAAAATGAATACCCGTGCCTCTTGATGATATATATCGAGGTCTTATGAAGTGAAATGATCGGTCTGTGCAAGAAACTGAATGTTATTTACAGTTATTTACTATAATCCAAAGCCTCAGCCAAACGGTCCAGAGTGTTGCCTGGTTCATGAACAAATCATTCTTTTTCTGATTCTGATTCTTTTGAACCGGTTCTTTTTAGTGAACTAGATGAATCAGTTCATCAAATGTGTCTGAATCAACATTTTAGCACATGCAATGATGATTTATGTCTTTGAGCCACTCAAAAGCTTGAGTTTTTTTTTGGAAAGAAATTAATACTTTATTTATCAAGGATGCATTCAGTTGATTAAAAGTCACAGTAAAGACATTTATAATGTCACAAAAGAATTCTATTTCAAATAAATGCTTTTTTTAAAAACTTTCTATTCATCTGTGAATCCTGAAAAATAAAATGAATCACAGTTTCCACAAAAAATATTGTGCAGCACAACTGTTTCAACATCGATAATAATCAGAAATGTTTCTTGAGCAGCAGATCATCATATTAGAATGATTTCTGAAGATCATGTGACACTGAAGACTGGAGTAATGATGCTGAAAATACAGATGTGCATCACAGAAATAAATTTCAGTTTAACAGATATTCACATAGAAAATGGCTATTTTAAATACTAATATTATTTCACATTTTTGCTGATTTTACTGTATTTAAAAAAAAAAAATGCAACCTTGGCGGGCAAAGTCTTCTTTCCAAAACATTCAAAAATATTACCAACCTCAAACCTTCGAACTGTTCAGTTCAGCCAAAAATGAAAAACTTCATTTAATCCTCATGTCGTTCCAAACCTGTATGACTTTCTTTCTTCTGTAGAAGATACTTTGAAAAACACTGGTGTTCAACAACACTGACCTTCAAAATATCCTTTCTTAATGAAGAGCTTTCATTTCTGGTTAAACTATCCCGTTAACTCTTGACATTTTGAATGATATTCATTTATAAGAAATGATTCATGTGTGAAACCAATCCGGTGTGCGTATCTGCTAAGAGGTTTTGGGTTACCGTGAGATAAAGTGAGTGAGTAATGCTAGTTATTTATTTAACAGGGGGTGGGTTTCTCTCAACCTTTGACTGCTTTAAAGAAGCGATCGCTTCTTGAAATGCTGGAAGTGTGTCAGCACATGTTGCTCATTTAGCTGATGTGATTATAAGAGGTGTTTTGCCTGAACATGTGAATCAGTAACATTGATTTTTACACCTGTGATGCCTTCCTGATGGCGCTTGAAAGGCTTCAGGAGCGACACGTTCTCAGAAACGTCTTGGATAATTCGATCCAGGTCGGTTTTAGCAGAAGAAATCACATTCAAATCAAAGCTGTAATGACTCTACAGCTGTGGGCACCTGAAAAGAGCCTTTATCCTCAATTAGGGGCTTGTCAGCAGGGAAAACGCACCTTTAAATTGCACACAATTCTCTCACAGTTGTAGCCGAACCGTTCGTCCTGAGCTCCCACAGACAGCCGAGCAATTTGCTGTAATCCGTATTGACGGCTCCTCAATGACCTCATGGCGCTGGAGCGGCCCGGGATTTTCTCTGAGACGGCCAATCTAAACAAGCGATTTAACTTTATGTGTGGGACTGAAGCCACTGCGGTGACATGATGAATGCAGCGCAGATATGAGCCCGTGCAGAATGCGTTTCAAGGTGTCTTGTGCAGGTTTGCTGTGTGGAATATCAACCTCCAATAGCAAACTTCATCTTTTCTTTGTTGTTTCGCACTGCTCTGGGCAATTTCCGAGCACTAACGCTGTAAACCCTCCACACACACGATGAACGTTTATGGTTTTCCCAGTGCACCGACAAACGGCTCCGTTGCCCTTTCTTTGATTGAGGCAACACCAGCTGGGTCAGTTTTTATTTCTTTGCTTAATTAATGCTCTGTGCTTCTGAGACCTTCGAGAAGTTTGAAGCCGCTGGCGTCTGAAGTTTTTTTCAAAACAACTTTGACTTCTTTCACGTCACCCTCGAGATGCACAATAGAAACAGTATTTCCCATACAGGCAAAAAAAAAAAAAAATGAGTATATATATTTTGCACACACACACACACACACACACACACACACACACACACACACACACACACACACACACACACACACACACACACACACACACACACACACACACACAGAACAACACAAACAACATATACAAAGTATATACTGTATATATGTGTATTACAAATACATTTTCGATAAATATATTTATAAATGTATTCTTTGTTTAAAAATAAATATTTTGTAAGTATATATTTTTATAAATACAGTATATGTATCAATATATATTTATAAATATAATATAAAAAATGCTAAATAACAACCAAATAAGAAATATTACTATTGTAATATTTAATTGTAAAATAAGAAATCAGTATTTAAGAAAAACAATAAAATTGTAAAAATTATAATACTAATATTTATAGCTATAGCTTAATTTGCTTTCTATAAGTCGTGTGAACATATAAAACATCTGAATTAAGATCAGCAAAGAATACAGTATACTACATAATGTTACAATATATAGAAAACATTTTAGATCCAGTTAATCCTAACCCTATAGAAATACATAAATATATTTTGGCCAGAAAAAAAAAAATTACTTTTGCCGTATGGGTTAAGAAAATCAAATATAGAAGAGTATGATAAATGCAAATGTATTCTCTGACATTTGAAAGCCAAGCGTCACATTTTGTGTTTTTCTGCCTCGGCTCAGTTTATCCTGCTAATGAAGCGTTTCTTAGGGCTCAACCTTTCTGAGCATCTGTGAACCTGCCACTTTAGTGACCTTCACGTTAACTGTTCCTCGTTACCTTTGCACTTTCTGGATGTGACTCTCATTGCCTCCATTCACATGCTGAAACAAATCGAGCAGAATCATTCATAAAAGCGAACCGGAAGCATAAGGATACGTGTTCCCAGCGCAGCTTTATTAAAATGCATATGTTTGATTTATGATCCAGGACTTTCAAAGGGTATCAGCTGTCTGGGAATGAAGTCCGACATTCCTTTGCCGTATGTATTCCCTCCTGCGTTTTCATTCATCCTGGCCGCTGTCTACATCACAAGAGCATGACGTGTTGAGAGAAATCCCACCTGAAGCTGAAAAATCATAACGCATTACTCTGAAAAGCACAATACTGGCTCACAGTTCACAATTCACCACAGTTTCCCAAGGAAAAATACTCCTCTGTTTGTGATGATTTATTTGAGTGCTCTTAGTGTTTAGGAAGAATAGAGTGCTGGAGTCACATTTGATAGGTTAATAATATATATTATAATGCAATATTTAAGATTTAAATATAATATTTAATCTAGATTATACTTATATTTATAAATTATATAATAGCCAATCTGCTATATATATTAATAAATATATATATATATATATATATATATATATATATATTAGAGTCATATTACATTTTGCTATACTGTAGTATAATATTATGTTATTATATATAATATGGATAGGTTAATAAATTTATATTATGCTTATATACTTATAAATAGATTATATTAAAATGTAACATTTATCAAAATATTATACTACTATATTATCTTTATATTATACTCATTTTTACTTTATGGCTTATAGTAATGAATTTTATTGCAGTTTTTATCCAGTTATGTGATTTGCAATACTTCACAACATCAGTAGTGTTATTTCCACATAAATTATATCTGTTTTGCTCATAATGATTTCTTTAAGTGTTTTTAGGAAGAATGTTGGAACTTTTTTTTTTTTTCCCAAAAAAGTTTTAGTGTCTGATTGGCAAATGAATCATTCTTTAGAACCACTTCTGTTTAATGACACAGTTGAAATGATTGATTCACATCACTCAAGTGGAAAAAGTATTTTCAAAACTAAAATATAGTGCATTTAACTACTTTTTTTTTTCACTGTGACTTTGAAATTTATTGCATTGGAACCATGTTATGAGAAGTGTTTCTTTATTTCACATCTCTGTGTTAAATGCGAGTGTAACGGGTTAATTCTCTCAGTGCCCCTGGGCCTATTTAGCGTCACATCTATTGGAAAGCTGTCATCGCTCACTGTGTTTTTACAGTACCAATAGCAGGTGGGCCACTGTCTGGACCGTGGGCCTCCGGCTATGACTTTATAACACCCATATTTCAAAACATCTCATGTGTGAACCATAGAGGAGGAAGGGCTGTCTGAAAACCATCCTGAGTTCAGTAAAACACTCGTTTGTGTTGTTCTGCAGTTTGAATCATACGGCGTAACGTCACTCAATCACACCCTCTTGCTAATCATCCCGCCATCACCCGGCGACGTTCATCTCACCAGTCTCCAGAAATTAAAGCAGGCGCTTTTCCTTCATCTGATTTGTGAGTTTACCCGCAGCGCTCGCCTTCTTTGATCAAAACAAGGAGGTGTTAAGGATTTGAAGGCATGCTGTGTGGTTAAAGAGTCTCTCCTGGGGCGACAATTAACACTCGCCATTCTCGAGCGATAGTTCATGCTGATCATACCGGGAGACGATGGTTGTGATGCTTGAATCCCAGTTTTAATTACCATTAAGGCTAGCAGCAGGCCAAGTAAAAAAGAAAAAAAAAGAAAAGAAAGTTAAAGTTTTAGGATGAGATGCTCTTGTGCTGTTTGTTTATGATTCAAATTATCTAATGCATGACTTTACAATTTTGACTGTATATAAAATATAACACAACCTCAAGTTTTTGAATTATTAGGTATTTTTCATTCTGTTTTTATTTGTGAAGTTGCATTATTTTTATAGATGCATTAGGTTTTTAAGCACAAACGACATTAACACATTTTTTTCTCCGACAGGAACAGTCAGCGTCCATGAAAAATGAGCAAAATAAAGTCAGCCGGAGAGCACTATCAGTGTCAAGTGTGATATCTGTGAGAGGATGTTTCGTCTGCCCTCGCAAAAGCATTTTAACAATCCCACATTAACAGGCTGGAATTAAAGGAGAGGCTGATATTGACAGATCACATCATAAGCGTTGATAGAAATGTTAATTAAATCCAGAAATTCGTGCCTTTTTTACCTGACAGACATATGCATTGAAATCTGTGATGTTTGTATCTCTTTTTCATAACGTACACTCTTAAACCTTTAGCACATACCAGCACAGTTTGATCAAGTGCCTTAAAATGGCACACAAATTGATATTCTGCTGTCACTTCCTTAAAATATGGCTGCAGAATGAGCAATTACAGTCTCATTTTCAAACCATTGTATTTGGTCATTTAGTTCCGACTCCATTCAGATGAAACACTTTATCACAAGACACTAGCCTCTTTTAATTGTCGATTCTTTTTCTGCCATATAATGAATATCCTTTTATTCACTTTTTATTTGTCTCAATGATAGCTCAATTATTTTTTATAGGCTAGTGATGTTGTGATATCTGTAAGTTCAGGCCAAATGGCTTCTCGTTTACAGTGATGATAACAGAATGAATTGTTCACAGTTTCTCGTTTCTCTGCCCAGGGCAGCTGGTTAAGCAGCGGTTATTGCCATGAAAGCTCTTTTGAGTACATTAAACCTTGAGACAGTAGATCTTGATTGTGGAAATGTTTGTGATGGACTACAAAGGGCCAATAAATGGAAGCTTGTTTCCACCACAGGATAAAAAAAAAAAAAGTAATTGCATTATTTGTATCTCATAATTCAACTCGTATATAAACAAAGAATTGGTAGATATAAACTCAGAACTATGAGATATAAACATAAATATAAGCTCAGAATTGCGAGATATAAATTTAGAATCGCAAAACAAACTCAGAATTTCAAGATATAAATGTAGAACTATGAGATATAAACTCAGATATAAACTCAGAATTTGAGATATAAACTTAGGAATATGAGATATAAACTCAGAACTATGAGATATAAACTCATATATAGAATTTGAGATACAAACTTAGGACTATGAGATATAAACTCAGAATTGCAAAATATAAACTCAGAATCGCAAGATATAAACTCACATATAAACATAGAATTGCAAGATATAAACTCAGAACTATGAGATATAAACAGAATTGCAAGATATAAACTCAGCACTATGAGATATAAACTCAGAACTATAAAATTTCAACTCAGAAATTGCAAGATATATACTCAGCACTATGAGATATAAACTCAGATATAAACTCAGAACTATGAGATATAAACTCAGATATAAACTCAGAATTGCAAGATATAAACTCAGAACTATGAGATATGAACTCATAAAAACTTAAAATTTCAAGATATAAACAGAATTGCAAAATATAAACTCAGAACTATGAGATATTAACTCAGAAATTGCAGGATATAAACTCAGAATTTCGAGATATAAACTTAGAACTATGATATATAAACAGAATTGCAAGATATAAACTCAGAACTATGAGATGTAAACTCAGAAATTGCAAGATATAAACTCAGCACTATGAGATATAAACTCAGATATAAACTCAGAACTATGAGATATAAACTCAGATATAAACTCAGAACTATGAGATATAAGCTCAGATATAAACTCAGAATTGCAAGATATAAACTCAGAACTATGAGATATGAACTCATAAAAACTTAGAATTTCAAGATATAAACAGAATTGCAAGATATAAACTCAGAACTATGAGATATTAACTCAGAAATTGCAAGATATAAACTCAGAATTGCAAGATATATACTCAGAATTGCGACAATTAAACTCAGACTTGTAAAAAAAATAAACTCAGATATAATCTGATATATAAAAAATATATAAAATCAGATATATAAAAAAAACAGAATTGCAAGAAGGAAAGTAATTTTATGTTTCTTCAGTTTATATTCGGCATTCACACAATTATATCTCACTTTTCAGAATTATGAGGAAAAAACATTTATTTATTTTAATTTTTTATTCTGTGGCAGAATCAGGTTTCCATTCAAATCCTCTAATGAAGATTATTCTTTTTTCTGTCTTTACAGATAAAATAAATTCTTGATGTAAACCTCATGTAAAAGTTGATACTATTTTATACTGCTTTTATTTTGCAATCCTAACTATACACCAGTTGAATTTTCTTTTTTCCTTTTTTTTTTTTTTTTTTTTTTTTTTTGCTTTCTGCATCGCGAGACCTGAGAGTTGGTTTGGTGTTCAGAAGCGCAGCTCTGATTTCCAGCTGTTCTTAGAGTTTCAGCAGCTGGTGTTTCTCAGTGTCCATTGGTGAGTTCACTGACCAATGCATCACACGCCGATATAAAGAAACAAACGCTTTATTACAGACCAGATAAATAGTGTGATTGCAGAGGGACCTGATTGTGGGTGCATACGGAATGTGTTTTGGAAAAAACATTAGTAAAGATGTATTAAATAGCGTAAGCGTTATCTGTTCTGCTGATACATAGAGTGTCAGTGATACAGAGCAGCTGGAGTTACAGGAAGTGAATTCATTTTCATTTAGCACCTAACAGAGACACAAACGCTGAGGCCTCAGTGTGTTTGTGGATGTGCTGTATGCAGTGAGCCGTGCCTGAGTAAAGACATAAAGGGAAACTGTAAATGTTAATCAGGGCTCTGTCTGGTTAATTTGAACTGAATCGGCCACAACAGGAAGAGAAATCTGCTTAATTTGAAATTTAAGACAGCAGATGCAGTGTTATGTAGTCTCAGATGAAGTATTCTCCCACCCTGATCCACAAAAGTTTGTTTAGTAAATATGATGATATAGATCTATCTATCTATCTATCTATGTTTTTATCGTTCTATTTTTCTATCGATCATTCTACCGTTGGGGCATTCTGGATGGTTACTGTGGTGTTCTTGGTGGTCGCAAAGGTGTTTCTGGTTACTTGCTAAGGTGTTCTGGGTTGTTGCTAGGGCATTTTTGGTGTCCAGGGGGATTTCTAGGGTGTTCTAGGTGGTTTCTAGGGCATTGCTAGGGTGTTCTGAGTGGTTGGGAGGGTGTACTGGGTAGTTGCTAAGGTGTTTTGGGTTTTTGGTAGGGCATTTTGGGTGTTCTGGTGGATTTCTAGGGTGTTCTGGGTGGTTGCTAGAGCATTGCTAGGTAGTTACTAGGGCATCATGGATGGTTGCTAGGGTGTTGTGGATGGTTTCTTGGGCCTCCTGGGTGGTTGCTAGAGGATTGCTATGTAGTTACTAGGGCATCATGGGTGGTTGCTAGGATGTTCTGGACGGTTTCTAGGGCATCCTGGGTGGTGGCTAGGGTATTCTGGGTTGTTGCTAGGGCATTTTGGGTGGTTACTAGGGAGTTATGGGGGATTTCTAGGGTGTTCTAGGTGGTTGACAGGACATTCAGGGGGTGCTATTAGGACTTTTTGGGTGATTGTTAGGGGGTTTGGGGTGGTTGCTAGGGTGTTCTGAGTGGTCTGTCTATCCCTCTAACTGAAACCTTCACAATTTAAGTTTTTTTCTCTCCACTTTTTAAAACATGTCAAGCCAATATCTAAAGTTTGCTGCCTCAGTTTAAATTAAATTCAAATTACAAAGGAATATTGGAATTTAAATTCATTCTCCATTCAAATCTGAATAGTACACCAACCGTTTTTTTTTTAATAAAAAGCACCCATTCAAATTGAAAACACTGCCACCAGTAGTGTTGGGCGATATGCTCCATGGTCATATCGTCCTATCATCAGCCTGTGAGATTGCCAATAGACAATATTATCATACTAATTTATTTAGTTATTTACTTAGTTTCATAGCCAGAGAGTGAACCAACTCCAGGGTAAGACTAAAAGCAGCATTATGTTAGTGTAAATTACTAGCCTGATAATAATAATAATCGTCTTGCTATCATCAAAGGCATCAGCCACAGGCAATATCAGGTCGATACACATAACTATCTTCCAGAACTTCTTACACATAGTTACTAACGTTATCTTCTGCTTTAGTTCTCTATCATCTGGTACCAAGTGAGCCGGGGCTGGGGTGTGACGCCCCTGAATGTTGAGTAATTTGTGAAAGCGGATTAAGGAAATAAGGATACAGTAACATGTAATAGTCTTAGCCCCCTGGTAATGCTCCCTAGTGCTAACGTAATATGTGTTATGTAAACTGAGTTAGCAGAGACATAAACAAGTTCATAAACTCTCAAATGGCCATGTGGAAAAGAGTAGGTTTGTTGTAGTGAAGTAAAGGAAATATACTTGAAGGAAGATTAATGCTGAGATATTGTGTTGGTGGCCTTTAACTTAGATGAGATTTTTAAAAAAGGACTGGAAGTTAAATTGACATGCACTTCATTGATGGCAATTCATGTGGAGCTCCTTAAAGGAATAGTTCACCCATAAAAGAAAATGTGCTGTTAATTTACTCACCCCTTATGCCTTCCAAGATGTAGGGGACTTTTTCTTCTGTAGAATAGTAAAGAAGATTTTTAGCTGAAACCGTGGTCCTTGGTGATTCACAAAATGCAGCGGCTGCCATTACTCTGAAATCTGATTCTTTCTCGCAAGCTGGTTCTTTCGGACAGTTTGTTTCAATGAACTGGTTTAATTTACTAGTTCGTTTATGTAAGCAGTTATGTAATCAGTATGAACTGGACGTCACTCCGGACCGTTTGCCTGAGGCTCTGGATTACATGTAAAAATATATCGTCAGGAGCCACGGGTATTAATTTTGTTCTGCCTGATATACTTTTTTTTATTCTCAAATACAGGCAGCCACTGACTTGCATTTTATGAATCACCTAGGACCACAGTTTCAGCTAAAAATCTTCTTTACTGTTCTACAGATGAAAAAAAGCCACCTACATTTGGATGACCTGAGGGTGAGTACATTTTCTTTTTGGGTGAACTATACCTTTAACTTAGACAAGACTTTTAAAAAGGGATGGAAGATAAATCGACATGCACTTCTTTGCTGGCATAGCTTTGGAAAATCTCCTTAACACATCTTATTGGCCAGACGAGGTCTTTTGCTCTCAGAGAGCCGGCATGCAGCTGCCTGTGAGACTCTTTATCATCAGCATTCAGCCGAGGGAGGCGTCAGAGGAAATATATCCAATTAGATCACTCTGATCGATCTCTGCCTGTATTTGCAACATGCTTGAGTCAGGCGATCTTTCCTGTAGCGTAACACAACAGGCTGATTTGATTAGCGACGGATTGAAGTACATTTAGCTTGACAGTAAAATCTCAAAGCCGATACGTGATGAATGAAATGACAATAAGTAAAGGTAAACAATGAACTGGACGAGATCAGTTAGGAACATTACATGTGGCGGACTCCGGGTGCTTTTTAATATGTTGCTCTGCGGTTGCTAAGGTGTTTTTGATTGATTCAAGGATGTGGGTGGTTGCTAGGATATTCTGGGTGGTTACTGGGCTGTCCTGGGTGGTTGCCTTGGTGTTATAAGTGGTTGCTAGGGTGTTTTGGGTGCTTGCTAGGGCGTTTAGGGTTGGTTGCTGAGGCATTCTGCCTTGGTGTTATGGGCGGTTGCCAGAGTGTTCTGGGTGGTTGTTATGGGATTCTTGATGGTTGTAAGGATGTTCTGGGTGGTTGCTAGGCCATGTTAGGGCGTTCTGGTGGTTGTTAGATCATTTTGGGTTGTTATTTTGTTGTAGATGGTTGCTAGGACATTCTGTGTTGAAGTTATGGTGTTTTAGGTGGTTGCTAGGGTCTTCTGGGTGGTTGCTAGGGCATTCTGGGTAGTTGTAGGGGTCTCCTAGGTGGTTGCTAGGACATTCAGGTTGTTGTTACGGTATTCTAGGTGGTTGATAGGGCATTCTGGGTGGTTGTAAGGGTCTTCTGAGTGGTTGCTAAGGTGTTCTAGATGGTTGCTATGACATTCTGTGTTGAAATTATGGTGTTCTAGGTGGTTGCTAGGACATTCTGGGTGGTTGTTAGGGTGTTCTAGGTGGTTGATAGGGCATTCTGGGTGGTTGTAAGGGTCTTCTGAGTGGTTGCTAAGGTGTTCTAGGAGGTTGCTAGGGCATTTTTGGTGTTTTTTCTAAATGGTTGCTAGAGTATTGTTAGGAAGTTACTAGATCATTCTGAGTGGTAACTATGGTCTTCTAGGCGGTTGCTAGGATGCTCTGGGAGGTTGCTATGGCATCCTGAGTGGTTGATAGGGTGTTCTAGGTCGTTGCTAGGATGCTCTGGATTGTTGCTTGAATGTTTTGGATGGCCACTATGGTGTTTTGGGGGATTTTTAAGGTGTTTAGCAAGGTAGTTGCTAGTGTGTCTTTGTTTACTAGGATGTTTTGGGTGGTTGCTAGGGTGTTTTTATTACTGTCTTGTGTGAAAAGTCCACCCTCAATCATAAACCAATGTGTGTCTATGATATTTTTTTCAGAAACCTAATCACTTAACTTGCTTAACTTATTGTAGTGAACAAAGCAGAGCTACAGGGATCCTGTGAATTTGTTTAGCTTTGCAATTAGCAGCTAAATGATTGTTTGCTGATATTTGGATTGTGAGTGCTTTGGATTAGCAGATATCTACTGTAGACCAAACAATATTGATTTTTTGAGATAATTATGTGCACTCCTGTAAGTGTTGCAAATAATTACGAGATGGTATCTGATGGTTTTTCTGACTTCAACACAATGGCAAAAACAGCATTACATGACAAATCTAAATCGCCTTTTCTAAATGCAAGCAATCTGACGTGTTCCCGTATATCTGCAATATATATATATACAGCAACTCTAATCTTCACAAATGAATTTCCACACTGAAGTCCACTAGAGCAGTTTGTTTGCAGTATTCTGTTGGGTTGCATTCCTGCCCGTGACACCGTGCACACGCACGCTTGTGTTTGCTGCATGTCCGTATAGCAACGCGACATGTGCAACTGATCCTAATTCACAATGGCTCCATTGTCTGGCTGAACGCTGGAGTATTACAGCACAGCCTGTGATCTGTATACAAATGAGATCCAGTATATTTGACTTCGGCCATCAGAATGGCAAGTGCTGCTCCGCTGTTGGCATACAGCGTTCTGGCTCAGACTGACGCGGTGGGGATTGAACGAGACAGCGATTTGAACCACATCCAACACTCTCTGCTTTTCCAACTTGGTAAATAGTGTGGGCTCATCAGGGATTATGTGCAATCGTCCTTTATGGATGCACATTATAACTAATGCATCTGTGTTGAGATTAGAAGCACTCAAATATAGCTTTACATCCAAGCTTAGAGGGATAGTTCACCCAAAAAAGAAAATTTACTGTTAATTTACTCACCCTCAGGCCATCCAAGATATTTTTTTTTCTTCTTTAGTAGAAGAAGATTTTTAACTGAAACTGTGGTCCTGATGATTCATAAAATGCAAGTCAGCGACTGCCTGTTTTTGAGAATAAAAAATGAACACTAAATTAATACCCGTGGCTCCAGATGATATACTGAGGTCTTATGAAGCGAAACGATCAGTCTGTGCAAGAAACTGAACATTATTTACAGCATTATTACCTGTAATCCAGAACCTCAGGCAAACGGTCCAGAGTGTTGTCTGGTTCATGGACGAATCATTCTATTGGAATGTTTGTTTTTAGTGAAGTTGATTATTTATTTTATTGAATGTGTCTGAACCGTCTGAATCAGTTTGGTGAGGTTCTTTTTAGTGACATATCTACAAGTTACTCAATCAAAACTCACTTTCCGATGTCTAACAGTCACTCCAACTCGAAAAGTGTCAAAATACCGGCATATCTGATCCTGCGTGATTGCCTCGATGAACTAGCTAATTGAACCAGTTCATTGAAACGGACTGTCTGAAAGAATCAGTTCGCGGAAAATAATCAGATTCTCCATTGCATTGCACTCCATCACCAAGGATCACAGTTTCAGCTAAAAATCTTCTTTACTGTTCTACTGAAGAAAAAGTCACCTACATCTTGGATGACCTGAGGGTGAGTAAATTAACACCACATTTTCATTTTTGGGTGAACTATACCTTTAACTGAAAAACTGAAACATCCACAGAATCAACATGAGTACACGTCTAAAAGCAGCTTCATCTGACAGCCTTGTGTTCAATATATCAGCATCATTAAGCAGTTCTCTGATGCTTTTCTTGGGTTTCAGTCTCACAGCCATTAGATGCTGAACATCATTTATCTTGAGGGTCATTAATTATTTGTGTGTAGTTATTTATTGGCACTTACTGTTGGAGAACTCATATCTCTGTGAACTTTTTAACAGCAAGGTGGATGGTTTTCCATCTCACACAAGAGTCTTTTTTCCCCCGCATGATAGAATTGCTTTCTGCACCTCCATATACAATAACAATCAATCACGATAAATTTGTCTCTGAATGAGGTTCAAACTTGTCTGTTTCTTTGACAGCTTGCCATCGATGGAAAATTATATGGCATAACAAGTAATCGAAATGCCTATTGTGATGCCGAGGCCCGGGTGAAAGGCGAGTGCGAGGAATATCATCTTTCGCTTTGAAATCAGATGGAGACAACATGCGGTCTGTACGCAGCTCAGCAGGAGAACGCGGCTGTTCGGTGAGGAGAGATTGCAGAAACGCTGCTGCTGCTGATGCAATGACCTCATCCCCCCGAGCCACCCTCCTGCTGCTCGATGTGACCAGAATACAGGGGACAACTGGCCTCCGCCGCCGGAGGAGCTGTGTAATTTGGAGCGGCGCCCCTCTCGCTGCGTCTGAAGGCCAAGTACATCCGAAAGCACTCGCTCCACAAACAGGCTGCTTTTGAAGGTCATCAGAATTCTGTAAAGCAACAGGTTGAGAGGCTCGATGTTTCCCAAAGTCTCAGAGTGGATCTAATATTTAGTGTATGCGGTGTTCGGATGACACGGAGGTCGAGGACTGGTTAACATTAACATAATTCCTATAATTGAGTAAATACTGTATTTAGCCACTATTGTGTTTTTTCCGGCATCGCTCGCAGCTCTTTTCTCTTGTGTTCGTGCCTCCGGGCCTAGATTAGATGCATTCGCATGACACTTTGCTGCGCTTCCACTGCGGGGCGTCTCTCTCTCTCTCTCTCTCTCTGCAACACACACACTCTCTGCAACAAGTGCACACTGGCATCAGCTCAGCACACAGTTAAACAATATTTAATACTGCAAGTAAATGCTTTTGAAATACACTATTCTTTACATCCAACAATTTGCTGATTAATAGTTCATTTAAATAGCTCTTCTGTCTGTCTGTCTCTCTGTATATTATTTTTGCTATGTGGTTTTATTATATTTACTTTTAGATTGAAAGTAGTCTTTTTTATTATATATAGTATCATGTTATTTAATTTATTTAATTATTAGTTATTTAATTTAGATTTGTTTGTTTTATTTATAATATTAAAATGTTAATATATTTTGTTTTAAATCTATGTGTCTGTATGCATGTATGAATGTATGTATGTTTTTGTATGGTCATGGTGTTATATTATATTAATATTTCACACTATTAAATTTGTTTGTTTATAATTTAGAATATATTATACTATTATTTAGTTTGAAATATCTATCTATCTATCTATCTATCTATCTATCTGGGTTATATTTATGAAGTGGGTGAAGTAAAAGGTTAGAGGCGGGGTTTGTGTTGTTAGCGTTCCGCCCACCCGAGTGCGGGCCAATGCGCTTCCTCTGCGTCCCGCTGTAACCGAACACACATTCGCGGCGAGCGTCGCTGGGTTCACACCATCATCACACCTCCTGCCGAACCGAGAGCGCATCAGCTAACTCACAGATGACCCGCAGTAGAATGACGCGCGTCCTGAACGCGGGAGTGTTTGTCGAGCTCTGCGTTCATCTGAACGGACCCCTGCTCTCCATCTCTCCGAGATCAATCTGAGCGTCTGGCAACTTCTCCAAACCTGTCTGCACGGAGTCGGACTGACAGCGCGCTCCTGCTTTATAGTTGCATGTGTGCATGAGAAGTGCTTCTGCTAAAAGTCTCACTGACGCGTGTTAGAATCAACACTAAACACTGACTGGCTGATTTGTATCTCTCCAGCGGCGCAGTCCACAGTTATTGACCGTAGTGCGGACATTCACACCACTGACAGAAGATCGTGGACATCTCAACACTTGCTGACATCAGCCGCGTCGGGAAGAGCCGAGCCACAGATGCGAATGAAAGTCGACTAAAGCAAGAGGGATATACGTGTCCGAGTGCGCTGTAGTGATGCTGCAAGTGGAAATGATCATATTCGTGGGTGTGATTCTGTGGATGTGTGTATTTAGTCAAGAGCCCAGCTCAAAGGTGACGGCTGATCGATACGCTGTCTACTGGAACCGAAGCAACCCCAGGTGAGCGGATCGGTGCGCTTCTTATTCGCCGCTGCTTTGCAGGAACTTTGTGTGCGTGACACCTTCACTTTGCATTTTAAAGAGCGCTAATTAAAATAATAATTATTAAGATGAAGTAAACACAACGATAGGCAGTCGCGTTAATTATATGAATATAGACGCTTTGTCGAGTCGCGCGCATCGGCCGCGTTTCTGCGATTATTCGAGTTTTTTTATATATTGTTTATTGTGTTTTTTTTTTTTTTTTTTTTTTTAAGCAGAACAGTAGAATAATATCAAAATCCGTTTATTCATATGGATGCATACAATATGTATCAGATTAAACAATCACAGTTAGAATTCATAAAAAAAATAAAGCGTTATGGATTGAATTGTGTTGGATGGCACGCAGTTATTGACGGTTTCTCTCGAACGTTTCGGCGCGTTCCGTCGCTTCGGGGCCCGATCGGACTTTATATTGCTAAGTTGACTTTAGTGTTTGTTTCCGTACTGTGTTCAATTCTCATTCAGGTGGTTTCAGTCTCATGGTTTTTCGAGGCGTGGTTCATTTTTCCAATACAGTTATTATAATAGGCTTATTTACATTTGCATATGTGAAAAACGCAGCTCCGCAAAAATCTATAATTAATCGAAGTTTTTTTTTTTTTTTTTTTTTTTTTTTGCCGATATACGAACGTTGCACTGTAAATGAATTCGTGTGGCTTTGAAGCGTCGATTCACTGACAGTGAAACTGAAATAAAAACTATATGCAATATGTGCATTAACACATAAATGCGGTTCAGTATCCTGAAATTATTTGAACTAAAACATTAATTAAAAGCAGGATTATTTGTGGATATTAAAAGTGCGGCACGGTGAAGGGCAGCATCTGTTTCACACCAATAAACACAACTGTAAATGACTCTGCAACTCTCAGTAAATAAATAAATATATATATATATATAAATGTCTTACAATGATAAAATGAGGTGAATGCATTTAAAGATGAGAGCACAGCCTTTATATCTCTAGACCAAACAGAAACTAGAATGCATTTAATAATGCAGCTTAAAGTGCTTCATATGTTGTTGTTTTCTTTTCTGATTAAGAAAGTAAATTAAAATGGGCTACAGAATATAACTCCAATCTTTACTTGAAAATTGATGTTTAGTTTATTTATTTATTTGTATCTCAGTCACTATTTTTGTTTTCTGTATAACCTGCTAGTTATTTAAGATGTGATTTTCACATTTACACTTTTCATAAAAGCAATAAAAATCATATTTGTTTTCAATGCATCTCCCATACAGCTAAAATAATAGGTTGCATATCATATTTAAAACTCATTTGAGAGGAGCAGATGGTTTTGAAACCTGCCGTCAGAGTGAATAGATCTCTGCTGATTAGAAGTTTTGCGGTCAGAATTTCTGCCCATGCGTCGAGAGCACAGTTCATTTATGTGACACTTTGTTTAAACAGAAAAATGCAGGTTTCATTTTATATGTGAAAAGCCACAGTTTCATTTGGACGCACTTCATTTGCAAGCCAGATGATCATTCTGTTGCATAAAAAAAACAAGTTCAACTGTACATTGCTGTGCATAAAATATAAGAACTATTTCACAGTATAAAGTCCTGTATTTTTTCTCCTCCGTGTTTTTGGGGGAAATAACCCCAGTTCCCAGAAGCACAGATGGTTTGCAGTGATTCCCGTCAAGGCCTGTAAGAATCTAGTGGTTTGCGAAGTATTTTATTGTCTTGTTTTTGTTGTGGAAGGCAGATAGACTCATAGAAAGGATGTTTTGTGTCCAGTAACTCATTTTGATGTGCAATAATCTTCTTTGTTTGACTCATAGTGATCTTAACAAGAAGTGCATGCATGCAGGAGATGATATGAATACATGGACTGTGAAACCCGTCGACCAGAATGAATTATTTTGCAAGACGTCTGTCTAGAAGTTTAGGGAATTCTAGTAGTGCATTCGCTCTTTTTGTATTCATCACATGAGCTCTGACTGAATATTAGAAGAGCAGATGGATTGACTCTCCGTTCTGAGAATGAATCGTTAAGTGGTTAATTACTCACTGCACCTTTGGCACACTAAAGGACCATAATGAGGACACCGTACCGTTTCCCATGCTCAAGAAACCCCGCTAGCCAGATTTCCCTCTGACTTCCTTCCCCTTTTGCTGCGACTCTCTTTATTTCTCAGTGCCATGCTGAGCAGAGAAAATGAATGAATACAATTAGATATTTCAGGAGCTTCATTCCGGCTGTGCGGCTCCTCCACTGGAGACCCGGGCGTAAGGGTCACGCGCTCTCCGAACGGAAACCCCACATACATTCAGCTGTAACACGATAGTTGGGTTGCTCATGAAAATGTTCCATGATGAACCAGTCAGAAATGTGTTCCCACTCGACTTAAACATGCAGGACCATCCGGTGTTTATGGGATAGTATTTAGAACATCAATTCCCGTAAAACTCCCCGAAACACAATGAATCACAGTTCTAAACCTGTATATATATATTTTTTAAAATGTATTTTATTTTTTTAAAACAATTATAATTAAATATTTAAAAAATAAAAACATTATTTTTTTTAAATATTTGTATTACTATTTATTAAAATTTTGCTTGATAAATAAAAATATTTTTAAATTAAAAATTATTATACATTTCTAATATATATTTTTATTTTTATTAAACATTCATATGATTTTTTAAAAATAAAATTATTTATAATTTTTTAATAAAAATAGTTTAATTATTTAAAATTTGTTTGCAAAATTAAAAATATACATTTCAAATAAATATTAAATATAATAATTATTAAAATTTTGCTTGCAAAGTATTTTTTATAATGCAATTGTTATACATTTTTAATACAAATATTAATCACTTTTTAATTTGCATTTTTTAAAATGACTTTTTTTTTGTTTTGCATTTTTCTCCTGCTGCTTTACATAGTTTAGCCTAGATTAATTTTTAAAACTAAGTTCCCACCGTTGTTTACTCATATTGAATTGAACCTTTCTGACCTCCGCGTACTCCACGTGTAACAGCTTCCATGTACTTGCATGTATTTTATGTGCATTTTAGCACCTCTTAAATCTCCCTCTTCTGTGAGAGATTAAAAAAGTACAGGAATACAAGTTTCAGCTCAGCTGAGAAACATAAAACACGCTACGTTCCTCATGCATGTGGCCATATACTGTATGACTGCTGCTCCAAATATTATTCTCCAGTCTTAAACAGATCCTGCTGCAATACGGACTGACTTGACTAGTTTTGACACTGCCTGTTTTCCTCTTTTAGCCTTGTAAAACTTCTCCCACGGTATGTAAAATGTGCCGTGCCTTTTCACTGTCGAAATTCATTCTGAAAGATGGTTTGCGTATTGGAGAGTTCAGCAGGTCCATGAGAATTATTATGATGATTTTAAAGAGCAGGCGATGACATAAAGGACACCAGATTTGAAAAAGCAGAGACCAGGATGACAGTGGATTAATGTTAGGCAGAAAAATAACTTCACGGTTATCCTGCAGCAGCTCATTAGGTGCTTGAAAAGGCAGCGGGATGTTTTGTGCAATGCAACAGTTTTTTATTTGACACGGGAGGAAGAGCCAGGGTTCTGCTGTCTGTTTTTTTTGGGAAACATGCCCTTTCAGTGTAAGGCTTTGTAAACTTTGATGGCATTGCGTTGGTGACAATCTTCTGGGATTCTGACGTGGATTCTGCTCTGGATTAGACGCACATGAGCAAACGCTGGAGAGCCATGCACTTCACTTTTGAATCTGCATGCAGGACGAATTTATTATCAGCAACATTCTAGCAGTTTCTCTCGTGTTATTAGATTCATGTAAGTCATTTAGCGCAGACTCTTATTGGGTTAGTCAAAGTCCAATAAGTCAATGTTAGTCAAACACGGCCTCGTGCTGCAGGTTTCGGTTTTGTTGAACATGTTTCGTGCTTCAGCATGATTATGATGATTAAAATAAGCAAATGCACAAGAAAGACAGATGTCTGGTAGTAATAGAGCTTGTAAAGCAAGATCCTTTACTGAACAAGCTTGCATTTTATTTGATTTGCTTTTATTCATAATGCATAATTAATAGCCAAAGCCAGCAAATAATGGTGAAAATAAGCAAATGCACAGGAAAGACAGATGTTTGTGCATCGTCTGGTAGTAATAGAGGAACGTTTGACGCATGATCCTTCTACTGAACAAGACTTTTGGGAAGTTTTTATTTGCTTTTATTCATGATGCATGTTTTATATAAATTAATATTTAAATGTACAAAAGCCGTCACTGGGATGGATACCCTTTAATAAGCTACACCAATGTACCTTATTTACAACAAAGGGTGCGTTTTAGTAACTTAAAGGCAAATATTTGTACCTACATGGGATGCATAAGTACTTTTTGAAAGGGTAGCTCCCCAGTGACAGCTTTTCTGAGAGTATGCATGAGACAGATGTTTGTGCATTAAAAGAGCTTGTAAAGTAAGATCCTTTTATCGGAACAAGACTGTTTTAAAGTAATGCAATTTATTTAAACATATTTAATATTTGAAATCTCAGAGCCTCCTCCAGCAAATCATGATTAAAATGAGCAAGTGCACTCAAAAAAGCTGTCACTGGGATGATACCCTTTCAAAAGCTGTCTTTGTACCATATTTACACCAAAAAGGTGCATTTTAGTACCTTAAAGGTACATATTTTTGCCTAAATTAATTGATTTTTTTAAACATATTTGTTTTTGCATCATCTGGTAGTAATAAAGCTCATAAAACAAGACCCTTTTACTGAACAAGACTGTTGTAAAGTAATGCATTTTTTGTGTGTTTTATTCATAATTTACATGTAATATGAGTTTTGAATAATGCATATTTAATTTTTTGAAATTTGAGAGCCTCATCCAGCAGGTTAGGATTAGAATAAGCAAAGGATACACCTTTGTACTTTATTTACCCCAAAAAGATCCATTTTAGTACTTTAAAGTGTATATGTTAGTACCTAAATGGTACATTTTACATACTGATGTTTGTGCATCGTCTGTTCATAATATAGGTTGTAAAGCAAGATCCTTTAACTGAACACTATTGTGAAGTTAGTGCAATTTATTTTATTTGCTTTTATTCACAATGCATGTTTACTATGAATTATTATCGGAAGCTTAAAAGCATCATCCAGCAAGTAATGGTGAAAATAAGCAAATGCACAAGACATGTTTGTGCATTGTCTGCTAGTAATAGAGGAACGTTTGAAGCATGATCTTTCTACTGAGCAAACTTTTGTGCAATTCCTTTTATGAATTAATATTTGAAGCAAACTGTGTTTGTGACTGTTCGAATGCTTTATTTGTAATGCTTCATTGGTCTAAATGTGGCATGACGCCCGTGTGGCTGGTGCATCGGTCATGCCTGCTTCACCCGTGCCATTCCACATTCACACCTCCGTTTAAGGAAAATAAATTAGTCTCCAGCTGCGGGCAAATTCTCAAGAAATTGAAACGGGTTTGGCGAGACTCGCTGGCAGCCAGGTAACGTGCCGTAAGATTTCATAAGCGCAGAGAGTATGTGGAGTGAGTGTGCATCATTTGATTATTTTTAATGTGCATCAGTGTTTACTCCAGCGGGCGGCTCCTTATCCAGACAAACAGACAAACAAACCGACCGCCCGCTGCAAATATTGAGCGGCCGGTTCCTCTCTCTCTTCCTCACGGCCAGGCCTCGGCCGCTCTGAAAGGCCACTATTGTTTCCCCTCGCTGTCGCCTCTCCACAACCCGGGCCGAAAGTATGCATGCATTTAGAGAAAAGGAGAGCAGGAGAGGATGAAGGGGGGTGAATGGAGTGCTGCTTGTAATACTCTCTGCGTTTACAGGGACGCGGTGAACGGGTCACAATGGAGCGCAGAGGAGATTTCTCCCACGCCAAGCAGGGTTTCACAGACGTATGTGTCTGGACGCTTCTACCGGCCGTCGAACAATGTAGGTGACATTTGGGAGCTCGGGGTCTGTGACGAGCCCTAAGCCGACAGGATTAACCCCAGAACCGGCCTTTGTCCTTCTTGAAGTCCTCCGGGGGCAGAGGGGTTTCGTGATGGGTCGAGGGGGTTTTGTTGCACTCGAGATACAGTATCAGGCCTCGGCGTTGTTGGAAAGATGTCGGAGCCGTGCACAAAGCACAAAGGAACGTGATTTGCCTTCGCTTTCCCGAAACACTCGGGGTCCCCTGCGTGACGTGCAGATACGCTTGACTGAATTTAAGTTTTTTTTTTTTCAAAGATCTAAAGAGCTTTTGATCTGAAGGTTTCTGCATAAATGCTTCAAATTAAGTTTGTAGACAAATGTAAGTTCTGCACACATATGAATTCTTCACAAAATTAAAATCATTTTTTTTTTGTTAACTGTTAATTAAAATCATTTTTATTGATTTTATTTTATTGTATTTTATTGATTTTAGCATTTAAAATAATATTAAAACATTATATATATATATAATTTTTTATTTAATATTATTTTTTTAGAAATAGAATTATTTATATAATATTTTATAAATATAAATATTTTAATATAATATTCGTTGTCTTATTTATTTATTTATTTATTTATTTATTTATTTATTTATTTATTTATTACAGTTTTAGTATTTTTATTTATATTTATTTATTTATTTATTTATTTTGGTCAGATACACCCGACTGAATTTGTTTCTCAAGATCTAAAGAACTTTTGATCTGTTCTTCAAATCTTAATTTTTTTTATTTTTTTTACATTTAATATCATTATATATTTTATTTCTTTTTTATTTTTATTGATTTTAGATACACTTGACTGAATTTATGTTTCACAAAAAAATAAAGACCTTTTGATCTGAAGTCTTCTGCTTTAATGCTTCATTTATTTACTTTAATGTTGTAGAGAAATATAAATTCTGTCTACATATGAGTAGTTTATATATATATATATATATAAACTACTCATATGTAGACAGAATTTATATATATATATATATATATATATATATATATATATTAGGGCTGTCAAATGATTAATCACGATTAATCACATCCAAAATAAAAGTTTTGTTTACATAATATATGTATGTGTACAGGGTATATTTATTATGTATATATAAATACACACACATAAATTATATATTTAGAAAATATTTACATGTATATACATTTATTTATTTATTTATTTATATTCTTATATTTTATATTATATATAAATATATTTAATATATAAACATAACATATTCTTCTTAAATATATACATGCATGTGTGTGTATTTATATATACATAATAATATACACAGTATACACACATATATTATGTAAACAAAACTTTTATTTTGGATGTGATTAATCGTGATTAATCATTTGACAGCCCTAAAAAAAAAAAAAAATATATATATATTCATTTTTTTATTTATTTTATTATTTATATTTATTTTTGTTTATTTTTTATAATGGATGAAAGGATAAGTTAACATTTCTGCTTCAGTAGTTAATTTAATTTCATAGGTTTTCTTAGTTTATTTTTTTTTATTTTTTTTTTGAAGATAAAATGTGACAAACTTTTGCCTGATCGTGTGTAAAGAAAATCATTCAGTTTATAAAACGGCTTCCTTTTTTTTAAGCATGTGGTCAAGTATGTTTGACAACTTGTAACCTGAAGTTTGTTGATGTTGTTCTCTTAGATGTTGTGGTTGGGCGTAAATCTTGCCGGATCACCTGGAAATGCGGGCGTCGTTTGTTTGTTTAGCGTCTCTGGGTCTAAAGTGACTCGAGGTGCCCTCGGCGTCCCCTCATTCATGGGGTAAAGGCGTGGAGTCACTAAAGGGCTTAAAAAGCCATCAGCTCATTGTCTACTGACACAAACCCTTTCCTCTTTAATCCCTCTTCCTCTCCTCCATAGAAACCTTCCTGCTCACATTCGGCATTCATATTAATCAGTGTTAAGGGCCTAATGAGATAAATAAGACTTAAGAGGAACCCTGGAGTGTCTTTGGAAGTCTGCAGAAACAGTTAAGTTATAGATATCGCCCCGGACAGTCGCTTTCAGAGTCTGAGAACATTTAATTGTCCTCTTCTGTTCTGTCTTGACTGAGAAATTGAAAATGCTGCATTTACAGCATCCTGCCAGGATATTTAGCATCTGTTTCTAAAGCCGTGTTTGTTTGGCTGCTGATCTCTCTGCTTCCCAAACCTCAAGCTGTTTTTTTTTTTTTTGCCCTCTCGGTGCTCAATGGTCCGGTCCGCACGGAAGAGGCCATCTGGGGCAGCTTCTCTCTCTCTGGACTAATCGGGGATTACTGGCCCTTTACATTCAGTGTAATAGGCTCAGGGCTTCAGGGCTGTTGGGGTGTCTCCTGCGCTCCTCTGTTTGATTTAGACACGGTGTTGTGGCTACTGGATGCTTACTTAATGCCGACGTGTCACGAAGATCCAGATGGTGAAGGTGGATTCATCGACTGTGAAGACAGACGTCTAATCTAAAAGTTTACAGCTCTTGGCTGATGATGTGTAAATATGAAATACTTGACTGTTATGTGCTACATATGAAGAGACATGTCTAGAATCGAGGAATTTAGCATTACACCTAAAGCATCTTAAGACTGTGTGATTAAAAGTATGTGTAGTGTGGAACAATTTGTATTAACCACCAGTGATCGATTTTTTTTTTTTTTTTTTTACTGATATAATAAATAATAATTATGAATATATAATACTTTGTCTGAATTGTCATGAAACAAAATATTTGAGCTAAAATTATTTATCCTAAGAAATCTGCACAATTCATATTTTTTAATTTGTGAGATGCAAAACAATTTGTATATGCAAATATTTGAAAAATATTTTTCTTCTTCTTCTTCTTCTTATATAAATATAAAATAATGTATATTGGTCTTTGACATTAAATACATTTGGGAAGTGCTTAAGTTAAACCAAGGTTATTGAACTAAAATTAAAACTATTAAAAGACATTTTTTATTACATGAAATAAAATAAACGTTACCTGAAATAAAATAAAATATTAAAAGCTTCTTATTTAGGCAACTTTGCTTATTTTAATTTAGTTCAACTTGATGTACTAAAATAACTAAAACCACTGAAATAAAAAAATACAAATGTATAAAAACTATATATAGTTATATATATATATATATATATATATATATATATATATATAAATATATATAAATTACTAGAAATTACAAAAATGTGCAACAAAATTGCTAAAACTTGAGCTAAAATTAAAATTAAAATGGAAAAATAAAAACTTAAAAAATTAAAATAATAGTATTTCAATGATAATAAAATAACACGGATTTAAACTCTAGAAATATTTTCAACAATAGGCAACATTTATATTTTTAATGTTATGTTTACTTTATATGATATTTATATTTTATTCTCAAATAAAATGTTTTTTTTTTTTACATTTAAATTTTTAAAGATTTAAATATTAAGTATTAACTTTATATAGTTTTATTTTTATTCATAATTATTTTGAGTAAATTTGATGGTTTTAAAATATGTCTGGTAGCATCTCTACTTCCATATTCATAATGTTTTTAATAATTGTGTTTTGACGCGGCTCGTTTTATTCCTCCTCTTTGAACGTGTAGAAATCTTCTTAACTCGACCTGCAGGAGGCCTGGGATGTGTTTTGGGGCTGTCGACCAGCCAATGGGAGCGCAGCGTTTCCTGCCGTCTGATTGGCTCCGGCGGTGAAGCTGAACATGATGCTGGCGAGTGTATGAAATATTAAGAGCTGTTTGTGATCTCACAGCAAACCTTCGCACGCAATCCTGAAGAAACCAGGTCAAGGCGGCCGCGCTGAAACGGCAAAGGTGCACTCTGAGGGCTCGAGGGTTGCTTTTATTTCTGCTTGAACTCTGTGAGACGTCTTGGTTTGGAAAAGGAGACTCTTTTATTGTATACCAGCGGATTGTTAATCTAGCATGCTGAAAAAAATTCAGTCCCTCAAATATTTTCCTAGCAACTTGCCACAGAAATTCTCTGCGTCAAACTGCAGTGCCGCTTTAAGCCAAGTGTCGAAAGAAGCAGCAGGGTTTCTCTAAAAGAGGCAGGACCGTTCTGCACGCGATTCTGTCGCCGTATCGATGGTGAGAGCTACACGGCACGACGGTGGCTGAATTATTCACGCCCATAATCGGCCTTTATGTCATATGGCGCGAGCTGGGGCCCGTGTTATTCTAGTGCATAATTGATGCTGCTCAGAAGTGGAAAAGTTAGAATAGCAGAAGTAATGTGAAGGGAAAGTGCCGGCGGAGGAGGCGAGGGGTCAGACTCGTCTGGTCGCGTCCGGCGTAACCAGCGCTGACATTGAGCTGAGCCGAAATATCAACTCTCTGAAGATTTACGACGAGAGAGAACGGTGCAAAAAATGGCTGGCTTTAATTGTGGCTTTGCTTTTGTTTCAAACCATACTTGGGCCGCTCTGCTGCAATAGTAATTGTTTTTGTTTTTTTTGCCAACTGTATTTGGTAATCAGGATCAGATTTACATGCTAAATAATTAGAGTGACGGTTCAGTGTTTAGCTGCGCTTTATGCATCGTTGGAAATGACTTGCTGATTTTACACTAACCCGTCAAAAGTTTGGAATAATTATGATTTTTAATGATTCTGAAAGAAGTCTATTCTGCTTGCCAAGGCTGCATCAAAAATACAATAAAAACAGTCAAATTGTGAAATATTATTACAGTTTCAATCAGCTGTTTTCTATGTGAATATCTTTTAAACTCAAATTTATTTCTGTGATGTGCAGCTGTATTTTCAGCATCATTACTCCAGTCTTCAGTGTCACATGATCTTCAGAAATCATTCTAATATGCTGATTCTAATATGCTCAAGAAACATTTTCTGAAACTGTGATGCATTTTATTTTTCAGGATTCACAGATGAATAGAAAGTTCAAAAGAACAGCATTTATTTGAAACAGAAATCTTCTGTAACATTATAAATGCCTTTTGATTAATGCATCCTTGATGAATAATTTTTTTAATAATAAAAATAAAATAAAATAAAAATCTAAGCCCTAACTTCTGACTAAATAAGCATATTAGAATGATTTCTGAAGATCATGTGACAGTAATGATGCTGAAAATTCAGCTGCGCATCACAGAAATAAATTACAATTTAATGTATATTACAATAGAAAACAGCTATTATAGATATACTATTTCACAATTTCTACTGTTTTTACAGTATTTTTAATCGAATAAATGCAGCCTTGGTGAGCAATAAGAGAATTAATTTAAAAACATTTTAAAAATCTTCCAAACTACTGGCCGTGTGAAAATTCAGCTTCGAGTGGACAGGAATAAATTAGATTTTAAAGTGCATTCAAATATAAAACCATTCTTTTAAATCGTAATAATATTTCACAGTATTCCTGTATTGAGCAGAAGAGAATATTTTGATATTTTGACCTGCAGTGTATTTTTCCAAATAGCCAAACATAAACACAGTTGCAACGATGCAGAAAAGTACAGTTGAAGCGAATGGCCTCAAAAGCCACCACGGTTTGACATGACAGAACAATACTGTGTTGCTCACATTCCAGTGAACTCGTTAAAGTGAAAGCATTGATTAGCAGCCTCTAATTAAGTCTCATTGGTTTCTCCTTTTGTGCAGCACAGATTTACCTGGCCGTCTCAAATGAACAGTGCACTCAAGGCCTGAGCTCGAGTTTGTTTTACACCTTGCCAACCCTCAGTCGCCCAACTCCCATCCACAGAGAGCACGTCTTTTGTGTTTGTGAACAAAGGGCGGCGGGATTTAGTTACTAGCCTGCGAGCTTAAGAAGCAACCGAACACAACGGCTACAAAGAAGCTTGTGGGAAATTCTTAATCTTCAGGTGAACACGACACCTGAGAAACAAATGCATGAGGGCATGTTTACGGTGACTCACGGATGGCGATAACACACACACACATGCATTTCAATTCCAAACTTCAGTTTTACTGGCTTTCGTTTACACTAATGGCTGATCAAACCATGCAATCTCTAGCCCAAACCAGAAATGTCTGCCCTTAAAAGACATGCGTCCATCCAAAAATCAACTAGCAATAATAAAACAGTCTTTCTGGACAGAAACATAAATATTTCCATAAAGAGATGAGGTAATACGCCCGTAAAAATGTGTCTTGCTGCGTGAGCAATTAGCGGTGTAGAGAAAGCACTGCATCCGAGCAGACTTTGCAATCCTTTTATGGCGTGTATGAGCAGCTACAATGCAGCCATAAAGCATCTGATAGACGCATTAGTCGCTGCGTGTCCAGGAAACATATAAAGAGAATTTATGAGCGTTTTCTCATAGAGAGCACCTTCAGAAGATACGGGACGCATCCCGTCAGATCCACAACAGAGACGGGAGTTATTTATGTGCACCGCCGCCGAGAGTCATCGCCAAAACAACAGCAAAATATTACAGTGTGAGTTTGTAACGTGCCATTTTGGTCCCATCAGGTTTCTTTGTCTTTTCTTTCATTCTTTTTTAGACTGTTTTTTTTTTTTTTGTAATATTGTGAAATCAGTATATCGTGTTGCACAAATTGCATTGTAGTAGTGCTTGGCAATGAACGATATCATATCGAAATAAATTATTAAAATATATACAATTATAAAAAGTTAGTCACTAATGAAGATAAGCTCTGGACATTTGTTTTCGATCACAGCAGAAACGAATGCGCCAGCAGCCGGTCTGAAACTCAAAGATCGTCACGACAACCCGCCAAAATAAAAGTCTGGTTTAACTTGAAGAACTTATGACAGAAATATATTGCTGTTTTATACTAAAATGTACTTCTCAAAGTAATACTAATAATAATAATATAATTTTTAAGGAATATCAGATGAGCAAAATATATATTTTTTATCTATGTTTTATATATAGATATATATATATATATATATATATATATATATATATATATATATATATATATATATATATATATATATATATAGTTCTGTTGTTATGTATATTTTTTTATATATATTTTTATATTTATATTTTTGTTTTATTTTATTTAAATAAATGTATAATTTTTTATAAAAAAATAATGCATTTTTATTTATTTAGTCTTTTAATAATTTAATAAAATTATTATTTAGTCATTTATTCATTAATTCATTTATTTAGTTATTTATTTATTGAATGAATAAATGAATAAATTTGACCATTAACTGACATATTTAGTCATTTATTTATTTAATAAAAAAAAAAAAAAAAAATATCGTGACCATTGACCAACATCAGTTAACTGTGAATGTGTATAAAAATATCAAAATAGAAATGCAATGTATTATTGTAAATTAATTAATGGTTATATTTTCACTAATTGATTACATTTTAAAAGATGGATTAAATTGTAAAATTTGTATCAGTTAATTTCATTACACACCATTTTTGATGAAATATTTGTATTAATTCATAAAAAATTAATTCAGATAAAAATAAAAAGGAAATGCAGAATTTAGGGAAAAAATTAAATGGATTTACTGGGGCCCTAAATTAAATGCTGACTTACTCAGTGGAGTTTAATTGTGAACAAACAAGTTACATTTACATTCAAGATCCAACAAACACGTGGAAGCATTTCCTTCCCTATAAATGGTAAATAAATATTGTGATAAACATTGATTTGGAAACAAATATTACCCAGCACTACATTGCAGACATTGTCTTTGAGAAATCAGCTCTGAAACTCTCTGAATGTAGTAAATGAGAATTAAATCCTGTGTGTTTGGACCCCCGTATCCACAGATTCATGCAGAAACTCACGCAGCTTCAGGCGTTTATGGATTATGTCTGCCGCTCTGGCTGTGGTGTTAATTGAGTTCTCTGCTCGTTTAGGATTCACACGCACAAGACCCTGCTGATAAAACCCACTGATAATCATTTTCTTGACTTTTTGCTCTTTGCATCATTCATTCGCCTCATTATAGCTTGAGCCATCTTGTGATTAAAAAGATGTAACTGTCAATTATGAAAACAGTAATTGCATTCGCTGCCCGGCCGTTTCTCCTAATGAACTCTTTTCGGAGGGTTTGTTTTAAATTATTGTAAGGATCAGCACTTAAATGAGCTTTTATCAGCACAATGATCTACACGTCACGTCGCCTGAAGAGGGTCGTTTAGTTATTGAATATATTCTCTTCTAATTTCCTTTTTATTTGTCTGTATACAAATCAGATTTCATTCTTTTCTTTGTAGTTTTTGATTTATCTGAATAAGAAAAAAAATCGAAAATTTATTATCCATTATTTATTTTTTGTCATTTTATTAAGTTCTTAATTGTATTATTATGTTTAAATTATTATTTATTAAAAAGTATTACTTTCATATTTTATATATGAGATAATATTATTTTCTTTTGTCTTATTCAGATTTTTTTTAAATTTATTTTTTTATTGCAACTTGAATTATAATAGCACAATTAAATAAATTAAATGGCTAAAATAGATAAAATATTTATTTATTTAGAAATTCTGGCTTTATATTATATAGAGCTGCTTTATTTTATTTCAGGCTATTTCTCCGGGACTGACCCAGATACTGTAAAATAAATCTGATTAATTAATTAATTTACAATCAAAGTATTTTTTTTTAATTCTGAGAATAAATTATGTAATAATGTAATTATCAATATATTAGTTTATTACTCATTTAATTATTTTAATACATTATATTTCACATTATAATCATGCAATTTCTCTTTTAAATTTTTTATATATACAGTATATATTTATTTATTTAATCTGGATAATAATGATTTCATATCATTTTTTTTCCTTGTGGCTTCTTTTCATTTTTAGCATTCACTGTGGTTTTTTTTTTTTTCCCTCAATTTTTGACATAAGACCTATAAACCAGTTTATGGATTGGATGCTTCATAGTAGGTATTTAGGAAAGTTTAAATAATATTTTTACTCTCATTATTGTGCGGTTTGCATAATAAACAGCTGTAATCATAGTATGTTTGCAGATGTTAAAATCTCATGAAGGCTGAGCTGTGTTTTCTGTCTGTGGGTCAGTGGGGTTGGATGGCGGAGGGCCGTGGCGTGTCGATGAAGATCAGAGACGGGGCGCGTGTGGGTTGACTCGATCACGTGGCTTTGGCTTTGAGTTTTTCCCTGATGGCTTTTGGCACGCAATGCTGGAGCTCTGCTTCTTCCACCAACCAACCAGCGGCTCCAGAAGCGCCGTCCACAGACCAGAAGCACAGATGAGCCAATGAGGAAAGACAGGCTGCGTCGCTACGCGTTGCTATGCACAAAGAGGAAATGCTTTGTTAAATCTGACTTGAGATGCCTTAACGCTTACGAGAGTGAATATGATCTAGGTCATGTTGTGGTGAGAGACGGCACGCTTCAAAGAGGACTCTCTCTTTAATGAGATTATTTATTAGTTTTGGGTTTTTCTTCATGTGGCTCTTTTCACTCGCCAGAAACGCACTGTTGCATACTGCCGTTTTCTGCCAAATCCATTTTGCACATAGGAACAAATTCACTGTACAGAAATAAGTTTATTTAAAAAAAGAGACAATCGTGTGTATTTTTTTTTTTTTTTTTAAAACGACTGCAATTCATGTAGAAAAGCATTTTAAAGAGCAAATTCATGCTTCTGAAAAGCGTCTGCTGAAAGATGTTGAATTAAGCCGTGCAAATTGCAAAGTTTTAGTGAAGTTTGCAAAGATTTTTTTTCATGAACTTTTCCACCATTGCTCTGAAATATATATATATATATATATATATATATATATATATATATATATATATATACACGTTTAGTTCTAATAGCACATTTACATGTTTAAACATATTAATTATATTTATACCTCGCATGAACAGCATCACTATTTGCACGTACAGTACTGTAAACAACATGCTGTGTGTCTATCTATAACAGTTTTATCACTATTTATACTCTTATATTTTTTCTCCGCTTAGGTATTTAATTCTTTAGTTATAACTGTATTAAGTTTTTGTGGGTCAGTTGTTGTTGTTATTATTATTATTATTTTTATTATCAAAAAATATTCTCTTAATTATTGTTTGACAAAAGATAAGTGTGTACTTAATTATATATTTGTAATAATTATTAAAAATAATAATGTATTATTTGTAATAATAATAATAAAATGAATAAAAATATTTGTATTAATTATTCTAATTTTTAAAAATATAAAATTATTATAGTTTTTTTTTAAATATATTTATTTAAAAAAAATCTTTTTGACAAAAGATGTGACTTAAGTGTGCATAAAAAATGCATATATATATAAAAAATTGCACAACTAAAGTAAATAAAATTATTTGCATTTTTAAAATTAATTCTGGCTTTCTTTCAGAGCTGCTTTGTTTATTTCAGGCTATTTCATGGAATAATAAAAAAAAAAAAACAACAACTGTAAAATGAAGCTGGCAGAAGCCCAGCATGTTTACACTTTACACTTAGTGTAAAGAGCTGCTGGCTCATTTTCACGGGTTCGTTTGTGCATAATTTGCATAATTCCTGTGTGTTCAAACTCAAACTGTGTGCAGATAAACAGCTCTGTCAGCGGATGCGATTCATTCTCACCCAGTCCTCCTGAGAGTGCTGATCACAGGCCGAGGTGAGAAGGTTTCAGCGTCCCGAGACCAAACGCTCTCTTCACCTGCGCTGAGAAACAAGTCTGCAGAATTAAAGCACAGCACATTGATTTTTTTTTCTCTCTCTTTCCCTTTTTTAATATCCTGGTGCCATTATCTGGCTCACAAAATGGCCAATCAATATCACATCTGCATTGTGTTTAAAGCAGAGAGAAAGGGTCGTGCAGGAGGCTTTTCTCTCGCGGTGCACTGTATATAACACACACAGCTTCGACTGCATGTCAAGATAAGCTCAGATGATGTATCCGATCGTCTTTGATTAAAGCCTTGGCTGCTGGAGACTGAGACGTGGAGACAGTGAGACATTTGCCTTTTTTAAACATTTAAATTAAGTGTCAAATATTTTTTGAGAAACTATTTTTATTTCAAAGTCCAAGGCAGGTTCAAGTTTCAATCTGAAATCTATCCTGCACTGTAAAGATGTTTTTAAATAAGATTACTCATATGCAAATGTGATAAATGTACATATATTACATTTCCACATATGAAATATATTGTCATACCTATGAAAACTATATATTAACATATATATCTAGCCAGGCAGATATATACTGTCTATTATAATTATATTAAATAATATATATATATATATATATAAAAAAAATATTATTATTGTTTGTATATGTTCTAAAATTATATAAAAATTATAAATCTAAAAAAGTTATGTGATATATATATATATATATATATATATATATATATATATATTATATATATATATATATATATATATATATAGTTGACATATGTTTGCTACATATAAAACCTACACATAATACCATATAAAAATTATTTTATATAATATCATAAATCATATATATATATATATATATATATATATATATATATATATATATATATATATATATATATATATATACTGTATATAAATACTAATCCAGTCCTTGTACTGAAAAATTTCACATTTAATTCAATGTGTTTGCGTTTCTTTGTAATTATTAGAGAAATTTAGTCCATTTCTGAGTGAAAATTGTTTACACACCAATTTTCTTTCATTATTTATCATGCATTTTGACGGTAAAAACACGCAGTAAATGTAAAAGCCTCTATGTGTTGATGCATTTAGGCAGATTTAACTTTTTTATATATATATATTTATTTTTCTAAATCTGCAAGGAATGAATTTGTATGTTTGGCTTGACTTGTGTAAATAAGTCTCTTAAACGTTTGCATGGATGAAAAGAGTTTCTCTCTCTCTCTTTATTCTCTGGCTGGAAGCACAATAGATGTGGAATGTGCTCACATTGAGTCACTCCGTCATACACACGCATCTCTTTTGTTAACATCTGCAGCGCTCTGATCCAAAGCAAACAGCTCACGATGAGTTCTGCTGACTCAGGACGTCCACAACAGAACACACTAACTGAAATCAGTCTCCCGTTACAGCGGAGCGCACAGAGGACATGATACGCTGGATATTATTGTTATTAAAGTCATTGTGAAAACATATGTAGGGCGTGACTTGATTTTATCATGAGGAGTTGATTGGATGATGAATAGTGGGTGTTTCAGAGATGAATAGGAGTTCATATTACATTAATGTTAACCAGCATTACGTTACGTCTTTCTAAGACTTTCTAAGGCTGGTTGATGTCATCTGAAAAGTATTAGGAGTTCCTGTTCACTTCAGCATATAAACTGAAAAGCAGGGGTCAGTAAGGTATGCTAATGTTTTCTTATAAGGCTGCATTTATTTGATTAAAAATACAGTAAAATCAGTGAAATTGTGAAATATTATTAGAATGTAAAACAGCTGTTTTCTATGTGTATATCTGTTAAACTGTAATTTATTTCTGTGATGCGCAGCTGTATTTTCAGCATCATTACTCCAGTCTTCAGTGTCACATGATCTTCAGAAATCATTCTAATATGCTGATTTACTGCTCAAGAAACATTTCTGATTATTATCAGTGTTGAAAACAGTTGTGCTGCACAATATTTTTGTGGAAACTGTGATGCATTTTATTTTATTTTCAGGATTCACAGATGAATAGAAAGTTTAAAAGAACAGCATTTATTTGAAATAGAAATCATTTGCAGCATTATAATGTCTTTACTGTCTCTTGTGAAAAATGTAAAGCGTCTGGCGTGGGTTTCATCAGGGTGTAGTCCATCTAAAACCTGTTTTTACTTCATCTCTCTCTGGTTGGACTCAGATTAGACCCCGTCTGTGGGATGGCGTGGCGTTTCGCCCGCGTCCTGCCCAAGAAATCTCTTCTAGTGTTTTAAAGGCTTGTCATTACGGAAATTCCCTCTTCCCCCCCCACTGAGAGTAATTATCTGTGAGAGAGGGCCACATTAGTGCATACGGGGGGTGAGTGTGTGTCGTTCATGTCTCTCAAAGCTTCCTTCAAGGGCACTGTTTGTCCAGGGATCATCCCTACAGCACACACACACTTCTCATTGCTGCTCTTTGTTGTCTTGAGTGTAAAAGCACAGTAATTCTTCACGTCACCGAATGGATTTTCACATCACAATTACACCAAAAAAAGACTTTAAATTCATGCAAAAGTTACTGTATTTTATTTGATGGCTCTCAGAATTACTTTAATGTGATTGGTCGCTAGCACCTTTCTGTACTAAATCAATGACAGAAACCTGTATGACTGACTATTTTAGTTAGTTAGTTTGTAAGTTAGTTAGTTATTATATAAATACTTCACATCATAAACTCCGAAATAGATATAAATGCACTTTTTTGGGAGTTAACCTAAAAATGTGCTTAACTGAGTGAAATCTGAATTAACTAGTGCTATTCAACTAAAACGAAAAGAAAAGAAAAGAAAAAAGATTTAATACCACTGAATCTGAATATATATAAATTACAGAATGTTTGCACAACTTAAATGCCCTAAGGGTAAAGCTTTTTGATAATGTTATAATTCTATGTTTCGAAACAATTTTATGTATTAATTATATATACAAAATATTATAAAATACGCACACACACCCTGATATATAATTACAGTATGTTTGCATAACTTAAAGTTTTTGATTTTTATATATATATATATATATATATATATATATATATATATATATATATATATATATATATATATATAATATATATATACATACATTTAAATAGAATTCTATGTATGAATTTTATGTACACACTCTCTCTCTCTTTCTATAACATTTTATATATACTGTATATTTCTGTCTGTCTAGAGGAAAAAAATAAAATGAAAATTCTTGATTTTTCTTGCAAATACTCACAAGAAGTTTGTAAATAAAAGATTCAAACCACTTTAATTGAAAACTGAGAACTAATTGTTTCTTTAAAAAAAACAAGTCACATTTACTTGATTTACTTTATAATGACAATTTAAGTCACAGTTTATTTTAAGGTCCAGTTCTCGCTATTAACAAACCATTAACTATGACTTTTGCCTCAATAAAACAATAAATAAATTATTAATAGTTAATAAGGTAGTTCTTAAGTTTAGGCATTGGATTGGATTAAGGGTGCTTTATAAGTACTAATAAACAGCCAATATGTTAATAATAGACATTCTAATAATAAGCAACTAATTATTATAAAGAAACCTCTGAAAACCCAAGTCAAATCAAACATTTATTTTACATTTTATGCATTTAGCAGAAACTTTTATCCAAATCGACATTGTATTTAAAGGTATTCATTAAAAAGTTATATTATAATATTTTATTTTGATTAATCATGTAAAAACATTATTAATAAAATTAATTAATTAACCAGTTAATTAATCTTTTTTTTTTTGTTCATACAACGAATCTCAGTGAGGCATGAAAATAACTTTGATCGTATGAAAACAAAACAAGATATTTAAAAAAATGTCTCTGTGTTTTTTTTATCTTCATTTATTTATTTTTTTGTTTATACATTTAAAAAAAACTGTCATTGTGTGAACAAAAAACAAACAAAAACAAACAAACACTGTGGCATTTTAAAAAACATCTTGTTTTTGTGTTACACTGAAGACAGAAAGTCAAACAGGTTTGGAGTAAATGACTTTTTTTTTTTTTTTTTTAAATTCAATTAAAATGTAAATCTAGTTGGATCAAAGTGTTTGCATGAAATAAATTTAGTTATATGAATATAAAATGTTATATTTCAAGGTTGCATTTTATTCATACAGAACACTTAGATTTTTCTTTGAATGTTAAGGTTAAATGCACTGTCACCGTTTGCCAGATGCTTAATGTGAATGATCTGTGAATGTAAATGAGTGATTCAGTCTGGATGTGAATCAGCCTTCAGTGCTGGTTCTGATGCATCCTAATGCAGGAAAAGTCAGCTTTGGTCCGAGCTGTCAGTCAAACAGGATGAATCCTGCAGCTTTAAACCTGATGAAGCTGCTGTGTTTATACAAACACACTGACTAAAGGCATAGTTCGCCCAAAAATGAAGATTTACTCACCCTTAGTAAACAGTAAAGAAGATTTTTAGCTGAAACCATGGTTCTTGTTAATTCATAAAATGCAAGTCAATGGCTACCGTCACTTTAAGAGTCATTTAGACGCAACACAAAATGAATACCAGTGGCTCCTGACGATATAATAAACTCTTATGAAGAAACTGAACATTATTTGCAATATTATAAACGGTGATGTCGGTTCACGAATTAATCATTCTTTTGAACCGGTTCTTTATAGTGAACTAGATGAACCAGTTCACCAAATCGGACTGAATCGTCTGAATCAGTTCGCGGCTCGAGCAGCACAGATCTACAAGTTACTCAATCAAAACTCACTCTCAGACACCTGACAGTCACTCATACTCCAAGTGAGCTAAAACACCAGCATGTATGATTGAGTAATTGCATAAACGGACTGGTGAATCAGTTATGTGAACCAGAACTGTCTGAAAGAATCAGTTCATGGAAAAGAATCGGATTCCCCATTGCCTGAGGCTCTGGATTTCAGGTAATAATGCTGTAAATAATGCTCAGTTTCTTGCACAGACTGATCATTTCACTTCTTAAGACCTCAATATATCATTAGGAGCCATTCATTTAGTGTTCCTTGATATGCTTTTTTGACTCTTATGTGCTGCTAACCGCATTTTATGAAGGAGCATGGATGCAGCTTCTTTATTGTTCTACTGTTCTACTGGGTGAACTATCCCTTTAAGGTGTGCATCACAGTATGTCGCAAGGTCAAAGGTCAGACGGAGTGTAGATTAATGGATCAGGGGTTTTAAAACCAGGACTGAGCGCTCTTATAAATGTTATAACGTGAATTATTTGGGAGCATTTTTAACAGTCCCCTTGCAATACTCTGAGTCACAGTATGCAAATGCTACATGCAGCAAATCTGCTGTTTTATGTGGGCAGAATATTAAAACAACCTTTGTTTTATGTTTAGTTGCACCACACATCATCAAATTCAGTATCTGTGCGTCATAGATTATGGATTTTGTTCGTACCGCTTGGAATATGGCTCATTAATACCTTCATCTGTATCAAGAAAAGGTCACAAGTGTGTTTTTCCAGACGTTTTATTGAGTCGAGAATAGACGAGACATCGAGTTATTTTGGCCTCTCGAAGCGAATCACATGCACCCGGCGACCTGAAGCGTACAGTGAACTATTAGCCGGCGTTATTGTAGTGGCTTCTGCACTAAATAGGAGCTTTATTTGTCTTGAATAGTGGATTGTTTTGTGTGATGTGGCATTTTGATTTTCAGTGATGAGCAGAACAATCTTTAGCATGAATCAGAGCGCATCTTCTCGATGCTTCGAGCCTTGATGGCCATGATAGATTGTTTCCTCGTGATGGTTGTCTTATGATGGTGTTTTGTCTAGCACGAGATTCTTAAAAAAGACAATAAGTGTTGTAAATTAAAGCAAAGCTAAAATGAGTGTGTGCATGAAAACGTGTTTCAGACCAGGCTGCTTGTGAGTTCGTCACCCTGAATGTGATTTTATTGCACAGATGTTGCTCTTTCATAGACAAATTTGCATTCTGAGTGATGTTTCAGTTTGTTTTTGGCCGGAAATCCCTTTGGAGAAATAAAAACAGTCATGCAGTAAGAATATAGAGCTTTATAATGAATGCAGAGAGCAGCTCTGATCATCTGACGAGAAACATTTGAGATCATATTGAGAGAAATTGATTGCAGACTTTGGCCTCTTTGTAAATCTGAGCACAGTTTGAGATATTAACTACATTTATATGCACCCAAATAATCAGACTGATGGCTAAATTTGACTGAAAACACCTAGGGCTGCATGATTAATCATATTTAAATCACAATTTCTGCTTCTCTCGCTTCACAAAAGTCGTCAACAAAAATATGCATGCTTTAGGTACTAATGTTTACATGTATATTAAACCATAATCCGCACTCACGAAAATAGTCTTCTTTTAACATTTTATTTTACATTTATCGCCAGCAGGACAAAACACAATCGTTTCGGCTCAAGGCCTTCTTCAGTGCGTTGAATAGTTCATATTATAAGCAAATAAATAGATTGATGCACCAAGATGAAGTATTAAGTGACAAAGGAGGCTTTGTGAGGTATTTATATGCTCCATTTAGAGGTAAATAAGGTACAAAAGTGAACCTTTTGAAAGGGTTCTGTTCCAGCTTTTGTACCTTTTTTTCTGAGAGCATAGGTCAGACGTCTGTTAATGTGGTCGCTCACAGCTGTGTAGTAGAGAGAATAGAGATCTCATGTGGGATTTTTCTCTCTTATGTTCACCAGCATTTCTAAATCTGTCCCAGCCAATCAGCAGCGCAGGATTTCTCCAGCTGTCCAATCACAGGTCATGTGTCTAAATCCCCCACTAATGAGTCACGAGGCCCGTTTTCCAGCAACCTTTTTGTCCCTGTGTGATGGGACCCGGTAGTTTTCGACACGCTTTCATGGGAAACGCTCTCGTGGAATCCAGGACGAGCTTTCTTTGGCGCTGTTTGGTTTTGGGGAATCTATCATTTGTGTCTGCCGCTGGTGTCGCTCCGGAGCGAAACATAGTAGAGTCTCCGAGCGCTAATACAAACCACAGATGGACTGAAGTGCTATTCAGGCTTTAGGGGAAGATTATTGTGCTTGGCTGAAGAAAGCTGTGTTTAAGTGATGGATTTAGCACACTTTGGCATGGTGCAGTTGTCAAATAGCACAACAATTAATTCAGGGTTTTTTCCCATGATGGTTTGTTTGAATCTGTAGCATTATTATCGTAGGAATAGGAATACCTGCAATTTGCAGGAAAATTGTACCGTTTCATATCTGCAGTTATTGAAATGAAAGCATGAAGGCAGAGGCGATGCTTTCAAGCTTCGGGCTACGTTTGCAATTTCTGTGAAGGCAGTTAAAGGTCTGAAGTAATCGATGGCAAACACATCCTATAGAGACCGGACATGCTGACCGTCTGTATGGCGGTGGAATAGAAATAAAAAAAACAAAAGGTAAAACAAGGAAAAGCACCATGTGAAGTGCAGCGGGGTCATTAATAATATTACGAGCGGATGCTTTTGTCCCGCTGCGCTCTGTTTGCTGTTATTAAGTGCCGTATATTGTGCCGGATTCCATTCAGTTTCAGTTTTTACAGCTCAGGGCGAAGCAGTTATTATAAAACAAATATAAAGCTCAAGCTTGCGGGAAACACACAAATAAAACAACTTTATACTGTAGAAACTTTTATTGCAATAGCAAACACAATAAAGTATAAAATGCGCTGCTGTTCTAGTCCACTGACTCCTTGTGCTTCATTTCTTATCTGCATTCTTCAGCAAGACTTCATCGACACTTGTAAAACGGCTCAGTTTTCACAGTTTCGCTCTTTTTCTCAGAGGACTCATATATTAGGTTAGAGCCACTTTCCTGACGGCGGAAAACGGAGCGAGGGTTTGGATCTTAATCCAATGCCATCTGGAAAAACGCTGAGCCCTCGGCCCGCTGGCAGGGAAGTTGTGTCCCTTATGTAAACGGAACAAATTCCTTTTCACACTAATGGTGTATCGCATTAATGCCCGTGGAGGTTTGTACACAAGGTCAGGCCAAAGGGCCTCTGGAGGCCAAGACTTATCTCACATCCCTTAAGAAATGAGAATAAACAGCATTGTGCGTTGGCATGTTAAAGGCGTTTTTGTCTCCTTCAGAAGCAACAGTAGTTCTCTTTATGAGCTCAATATTCATAATGATGGAAAAACTCAAGGTGTGGCAACTTTTCGTCTACATTTTCGATGCAGATCTCCATCAGACAAGCACAACAATTAACAGAGCCATTTATTCTGTGTGAATTTTTTTAAGCCTAATTTAGACAAATATGACATTTGTACAGTAATTCCGGTTGCAAGAAGTAAAACAGTAGAAGTAAAAAAGAAAAAGTATAACCTGACACACCAGAACTAGACTGAACAGATTAATGAGATTCAGGATTATTTTATTTTATTTTATTTTATTTTATTTTATTTTATTTTATTTTATTTTTATTCTATTTTATTAGTTCTGCCAGTGAGATGTTTTTCCCCCGAAAAAGGTGCAACCACCAAAAAAAAAAAAAAAAAAAAAAAAAAAAAAAAAAAAAATATAATATATATATATATATATATATATATATATATATATATATATATATATATATATATATATATATATGTTTTTTTTTTTTTTTTTTTTTCTAACATGTTTTTCATGTTTTTAACGTCTTTCAGTTGTGCACCATGGTACTTCTTTTTTAGTGAAGAGCAGCTTTTCCCCCCACTTGGGTGGTTTTTTCTTTCTTCTCAAAGTTCTTGTAATAGTTCTTGCTCTGCTGTGGTTCTGAATCTCCATTAATCTCTGCAATGCAAACGTTTACAGTCACAGACTAAAGGAAACAGAACCGCTCAGATTTCCCAGCGCAGTGTCGCTCCCTGCAGGGTTCTGTCTCCGTCAAGTATTTCAAAGCCTCTCTTCTTCAGTAGAGCGGTCTGTCTGTCACACAAGCTCTATGAAACCCACCACACCAGCTGAGAGACCCCCGTGATTCCCTGCTCCAGGCCAAAAAACAAATGCCCCACGAAGGGAGCGAAAGAATGGGCTTCAAAGTGGCCAGTGGTCCGTTTGAGGAGAGACACCAGGCCAGCAGCTCACAATAGAATCTTCTTATAAGGGGATGAGGCAGATCTGTTGTGTGAATAACAAAGCAAGATAATTAAACCCCCTTTGTACTCTAGCGGTCTCAAAAGAGTCTCTCTGGAGACCGTCGACTAGAACTGCCATGCTGGATTTAGGTGTTTTTGTGCTGTTGCATCTGATTGGCTGCCAGTGTCCAATACCTCCATTTGTCTGATCATACAGACTTGCAGTTCGAGGGTATGTTTTACACGACAATAATTGTACTGAAAACAGAAAGGTTTTTCTTTGGATTTTTGCACAGTTTTGCATACAGTTGACAACATTGTCACCTCGTTCACACGGATTCGCAAAAACGACTAAAAATGCTGCGGTATGCATGCCAGGCCACTAGCTGGCGATGTCACTTGTTAGAAAAACACTACGTCCCTGCACACATACACATTTCTATAGACTGAACACATATAATATGCATGCATGTGAAATCGCCGTTTCCCAAATTTGTGTTTTTGTAATTTATATAGACACGTAACCATATAATTTTCAAAAACTTGCACTTTGAAACCCATTTTCAAAAGTTCGTGTTTCCAGGGTTGCATAAATGAATGGCCAAAATGCATAAAATGTTTTTTTTTTTAGTTGAAAGTGTTTTTTGTGTTTGAAAAGTTTCTTTTACAGATGTCAACGCTGTCAAAACGATCCCCGTTCACACGGAGTCGCGAAAACGACCAAAAAAGCTGCATTATGCATGCCAGGCCACTAGTTGGTGATGCCACTTTATAAAGAATCTGCACACATATGCATTCTTATAGAGCGAACATGCAATTCATTATGCGCATGGTGTCACCGTTTTAACAAATTTGTGTGTTTGTAGTTTACACAGAGACAATAATGATACCGTTTTCAAAAACTCGTTTTCAGGTTTGTATAAATAAATGCATAACAAGTTTTAAATTTTTAGTGGAAAGTTTTTTTTTTTTTTTTTTTTTGCTTTTTTGTTTTTGAAAAGTTTTGTTTGCAGACGTCAGTATTGTCAAAACGATCCCCGTTCACACGTATCCGCGAAAGCGACTAAAAATGCTGCATTATGCATGCCAGGCCACTAGCTGGGGGGTGTCACTTTGTAAAGGAACACCACGTGCATGTGCACGTACACATTCCTATAGAGCAAACACGCAAGACGCATGGATATGATGTCAATGTTTTTGCAAATTTGTGTTTTTGTAGTTTACACAGAGAAGATAACGGTATCATTTTCAAAACGTGTTTGCATTTTTAGGCTCCCAGAATGCCATTGTCATGTAGATGCATAAACAGTTTTTAGTTGAAAACTAGTGGTTTCTAATAACTGTGAACTCTTTTATAGACTGATGTTTGAAAATGCATCACGTTAAAGCGAGTTAATGCTATTTCATGTAGGCTTTATTTGTTTGAATAACTCTTTGGGCTGTCAGCATCACTACCATTTAATTAGATGGTTGTGGATTTTGTAGAAGGCTGTTGATGGATGTGGATTTTACAGTCATAAATCATACAGAGTCACTGTAGAATAAATTAATGACAACTTGGCTAGACACCAGGCTTTGGCTAAAATCTGCTCCGTTTACAAAGAATAGCTCCGTTTTGGAAACACATTAATTAGCCCTTGCACAACTGAGTGACAGTTACCCAGAAGACACCGCTCACTTTCGCTTCATAATTGATTCAGTGGCCATGCCAGAACTGGTTTTCATCAAGCCAGCGGCCTGAGTCCTCAGTCACGGGCTTCTATGCTGAAAACGACAATGTGCGCTAATTGTTTGATGTTAAGTACGCGCCATCAGTCAGGGCTAATTATGGCGCGGTCATAGCGCATACTCCTGGGTCCAATAAACTCCAACAACATTATTTGGGAAATGGGAGGGAAAAAATCAGCCAGGCTCACAGACAGTCCCGCTGTTACGGCAGTAATTCAATTATCACCTGCCTTTGGTAATGGTTAGTTAACACAAATATTACTCTTTATATTTGGCTGAATGAGATTAATGAGTCGCGGGTCCGCAGGGTGCACACGCTGCTGACTTTTACAGGAGAAACGGTCAAAGGGAGGCAAATCTATTTCCTACAACCACACATCTGCTCCTGCACACCTGCACAATTCCAGACTGTTCTTTTGAATGATTACGTTTCAAAACAATATTACAGGCGCATCAGTGCTGTTCTGAATTTCATCATGCTGCAGCTGATCACGTGACTGATATTTAGTCTGACAGCGTGATTGCGAGTGTGCTATTGTTTGCATACACACAAGTTAATATTGAGTAAAATGCATTTTAAACAATGTATATTGTCTGTTACTTTGTCTATTTATGCTCTGCCATCCTACATGTTTCCAGACAAAGCCACAGCAATATTGCTGTTCTTATTGTGTGTCTCCGACAAAGCAACTGCGATCGTGTCATTGAATGAATCAGTTAAGTAAATGATTCAATCACTTGTTTATAAAGACAGCTGTTTGTTTCACTCATAAATGAGTCAGTGTTGTTGGCCGAATCAGTTGAGTAAATTATGCAATGACTCATTCACAAAGACAGCCATTTGTTTTGTTTGTGAATGATTCAGTGATGTTGAATGAATCAGTTGAGTACATGACTCAATGACTCATTCACAAAGACAGCCATTTGTTTCGTTTGTGAATGATTCAGTGATGTTGAATGAATCAGTTGAGTAAATGACTCAATGACTCATTCACAAAGACAACCATTTGTTTCGTTCGTGAATGATTCGGTGATGTTGAATGAATCAGTTGAGTACATGACTCAATGACTCATTCACAAAGACAGCCATTTGTTTCGTTCGTGAATGATTCAGTGATGTTGAATGAATCAGTTGAGTACATGACTCAATGACTCATTCACAAAGACAGCCATTTGTTTCGTTCGTGAATGATTCAGTGATGTTGAATGAATCAATTGAGTAAGTGACTCAATGACTCATTCATAAAGATAGCCGTTTGTTTCGCTCATGAACGAATTGGTGCTGTTGAATGAATATATTGAGTAAATGATTCACTGATTCGTTCACAAAGCCTTTGCCTTTGTTTGTTTGTCTAAATGGATCAGTGTTTTGAATTGTTGAGGTCGACCCGATTATCGGCGTGGCCGATTATCGGCGCCGATATTAAGCATTTTTATTATTGTTATCGGCATCGGCCATTTTCAAACCGATTTGCCGATAAAACCATTTTATTTTGAAATGCGCGATCTGGCACTGATCCAGCCACCTCAGTCAGAGCGCACCGCTCTGTGGCCTAGACTAAGCCCCGCCCATCGTCCGTCTGATTTGTTGGGAGTCACGAGCCTGGCCAATCAATACGGCTGGCGCGGCTGGAAAATGTTCCGCTCTCACACCGAAAGCACAGGAGCTGCTTCAGTGATCATCATCACACATCAATAAGTTATCTCTCAAAGGTAAGAATGCAGTAAACGTTCCTGAAGTTGCAATAAATCACTACACTGAAGTTGCAAAACACCTATATATAATCGATTTATGATGACAAGCCCCGTTCAGTTATTATACTGTGAATTCCCGGTCAATGTCCGTTATTGCAGTGATATGCTTTAACGGATCATCACATCAGTGCTGAGATAGTGAAACTAAAACCTAGTTCTCTCACCATTCGGCCAACTTAACGTTGTATTGTGAATAGATTATCAACACGAATGAATTCACTCACGTCTGCTGCGTTATTTTTTTTTTGTGTTGTTCACATAGCTTCACTGAACAGCGTCCGTTCCGTTAGTGCTCTTAGTCAAAAAAAGAAAGAAATAGAGAAATATTGCTTTATTCTAACATGATTGCAAAATAATTTATCATACAGATTCAGAATTACCATTAAGCAATTTTGAAGAGCTGAAAGGGCATCAAGCGCGAGCTCTGACGCGACGCGAGCTCCCTATTCCTGATTTAGTTATCTCCGCGGCCGCGCTCTCTCATTTGACTAGGGGTGCGATTTGCCGGGGGGGATGGGGGGGGATTTCCCCCTTCTGGTCTATGCCTCTGCTGAATAACTTTTATCCCCGGTGGGGATAAAAACATCATGCAAAGCTGCTCTGACGTCCAGATCTGAATCAAATGATTCGCGATACGCGATCCGATTGAAGCGCATCGAAACAGTGAATCATTTTGCGACGCAATGGTTTAACTGATTCGGAGTTTCAAAAAGCTCCGTGTGTTCTTTGCTCGCTTTCTCGATGTAATTTGTTGTTTGAATAACCGTGGACATTAAATCATTACAATTAAGGCTTACAATGTTTTTATTAAACTGAGATCACACTAAATACAATTTCCGTCGTATTAAAAACATTTCATAAAATTTTTCAAAAGCATCCCCCCTCTGTTAATTTCACAAATCGCACCCCTGCTAATACCCTATGCTAATAACGTAAATTGTCAATAATCTCACATTGCACGTTTCTGGATGACACTGTCCTGTATACTTCCTAGTTTGTATCGCCGTGATAAACAGTCCCTAAAAATAAAAAACACTATTACAATATGGGTTGTGTGTGATTTTAATGGAATTCTGGATTGCAAATAAAGTGCTAAATATTACACACACACACACACACACACACACACACACACACACATACATATATTATATATATATATATTATTTATATATATATAGATATATATATATATATCTATAGATTACATTTATTTTCAATTATTTGTTCATTTGTTGCTGTTTAAATTTGCTTTATGTTTTACTTAGTTTACAGAATGCTGCTGATGGATGCCCCAGCACTTTTTATGTTTGTTGTTATTATTAATATTAATGTTGTTATTATGAACAGTTCTCAGAATTAAAGATGTTAAAATAATTTAAAGAGAGTCTTTGTCAGAGGCCTTTTTATTCTTAATTTTGACATTAATTTTCATTTTTACACTAGACACACATATCGGTCAAAATATCGGTTATCGGTCTCCTTGATCTGTAATAATCGGCATCGGCCCTGAAAAATGCATGCCATATCGGTCAATCCCTATTGATTCACTGATTCGTTCACAAAGCCTTTGCCTTTGTTTGTTTGTCTAAATGGATCAGTGTGAGCTGCACCACTAATACACAGAGAAAACAAATGGATTTATTTATTTACAAATAAATTTATTTAGATTTTTTTTTTCTTTTTGACTTGGTAAGGCAAGTTTATTTATACAGCACATCTCAAAATTGTAATTCAAAGTGCTTTACATAAAAAAAAAAAAATCATAAAATAATTATAACATATGCAAAAGAAATAAAAAATATCAATACAAATAAACAAAATTGATGTAGATTTGTCATTGAAAATGATCTGGTTTTTATTTTATTTTTTTTTGTTTGTGTTTTTTCAGGTCTTGTTTTTTGTTTAAAACTCAATTGCTTTCAGTAAATAATAATGAAACAGCCCGTAAAACAAGTCCCAGCATCAGCTGCCTTTATTTTTGTCAGCTGAGGAACATTTGTAATGTATAGTTAGATCTGGAGATCAGAGACTCATGTAAATGGGCGGTTGTTCTCCGTCTCCGCTCAACTGGATGTTGCTGGATTCGGGAATGAACGTTTCAGCTGAGTCTGAGGTCAAAGGTCAGGTTGTTGCGGCAGCTGCTGGTTTCTCATTGAATATGCAGACCGATGATCTGCACAGAGGACACCAAATATCACCGTCTCCCTTGACATTACGCCACGCCGCTGTGTTTTCATACTTTACGTTTCTAATTATTCATCGCCGATAGTTCGCCAGTAATGAGAGCCGATGTGTGACCCGCTGCGCTCTGATTAGTATGCGTCTCTAGCATGGCTAATTGTGGTAGAAAAGCTCATTCTTCCTCGGCTTCCTGTACAAAGAGCATTAGCAGCAGTGTTTAGCAGCTAGGGACCCAAGACAAGCTCGCTTTTTGTCTGTGCGGACCCTTAGCACGACCCCCCTCCGGTGCAAAATCAGCCCTAACCCTCAGAACGTGACGAGGTCAAGGCCTAAACACAGTTTTGAGCGCCCGAGAGGTTTAACGTGGCGACGACGTTACTTGTGTGCTTGTAAAACGGAGGGAAAAGCAGCAATGGTGTAACGTAACATCAGGGGACCGTAAAACTCAGAAGCCCCTTTAAAACAAATAGATGGATTAGATTTCTGTCAACACATACTTTATTAGCTGAACGACTCAAACTCAAGCAGTTTAGAGAAGGTCTCTTTTTATTTTACATAAAATACTGTGTTTGGAGTTTTGGAGACGGGATTTAAAAAGCATCTTTCATTACTATTGCTTTATTTGACTGTGCAATTCTGGTTATAGGGCTTAATTTCTTTCTTTTTTTTTTGTTAACAGTATATATAGTATATATTTTGCTACAGTATATATATATATATATATATATATATATATATATATATATATATATATATATATAGCTATCTATCTATCTATCTATCTATCTATCTATATATATATATATATATATATATAATATATCTATCTGAACTACAAGTGTAAATCTGTTTATTATACAGATAGAATTTTCCAAGGTCCATTTTTCCCCCCCAAATTGTTTCATTTATTTCCAATAATTTACTGATTATTATTATGTAAATAAATATTGATAAAATAAAAATAGATTATTTATTTATTTATTTAAAAAAAAAAAAAAAAAATTATTTATTTATATATATATATATATATATATATATTGGGTTTTTGGCCATTAAAAATGTTATAAATATATATTTAAAGGGTTAAAGGTCAACCCAATTAATGTCTGTTATGTGCTGTATTTTGGCGCGAAACCACACTGTAAAAATTATTTTTCATGGTTGGATATGACTTGATTTGATCCATCAGAAATGGACTGGATAGTGAAAAGCGCACACGCTTGTGTTTTTGAAATCTGAGGGTGTCTCTTGATGTACAGATTACCATAAAAAGCAATAAAAGCACACTTTCTACCGGAAGACGCAGAGGAGCTGTGATGAAATCAGTGCATGTTTGTTTGTTCATCCAGATGTATTGATGAGAATGATGCACAGTGTCTCACTGTTTCCACACGCTGAGCTGATAAACTCCTGTATCGAGTCTCGTAACGCCGGACACATGGGAAGTGTCACCCCAGGGTGATTTCACCTCCGAGGAATATAAACCTTTTATTCATTGATTTTCTGATGTTTTCTTTCCTCCGTTCTGTGGTATGCAGCAGATGAGAGAAGAAAGAAAGATACTCGACATCAGATGTTACTGGAAAAGTCCTGCAGACTGGTTTTATTCGGTTATAATTCCCTTTAAATCTAATACACACGTGGCTTTTTCATAGACAAGCTGTGATATGCTTAAAGCATAACTTTATTAATATATTTGAAGGGTGTAAAAATTCACAACCCATGTAACGTCTGTAGTGTGCTGTATTTCAGAGTGAAAATGATGTTTCAAAGTTGCAATTTTTGGAATACGTTTACAAGCAAACACTTTAATATTTTACTTTTAATTCAGTGTGTTACTTGCCATTTCTTTATAATTATTTGTGAAATTTACTAGCAAAGTGAGATTTGTTTCACGGTAAATCCATTATTTTTTTTTTAGTGCAGAGATTTTATATTAAAAAATAAATAAATAAATCAATAAATACTGGCCAAAATAAATTTTAAATATATGCTAAATATATATTGTAAACAGTGAAGCTCAATGAAATATATTTTTGAAACTGAAAATGTACCAATGTACCAAAATGTATTTCAGGGGCAAGAAAATTATTAATTACTTAATTTTATTCAAATATGTTATAAGTTACAGACAACAAAACGTATTTCTTCAAATGTGACATATGTGAATGTATTTTCTTGGATTGGAATTCATGGAGCGCATGAGAGAGAGAGAGAATGTTTTGAAATATATTTAAATATTTTCTTATTGATTTGATTTATTTTTTTGCTGTATGAGGTTGGAAAAATGTATTATAGGACTTGATTTTATTCATCAGAAATGGACTGAATAGTGAAAAGTGTTTATATTGGGCTAGCGATGCCAGCTGAACATGAAAGTGGGTTCAGAGTTACTTATAATTTTGATGAAAGATTATAAAGGCAAACATTTTTTGCACTAATGTGCTCTTGATGAATAAGACCAAGAATACGAAGCCCATCAAGAAAGTAAATAAGGTCAGGTTTGATTTAATGTTGACTCAATGCTGTATCCGTTCCAGGACCGCAGTATTTTATCTCTTTCTTCATTCACGGCTTGTTTATTTGCTTCAGTATGTGCTCAATCATCGTGTGTTTGAGCAGATGGAGCGTGTTTGAGGTCTTGAAGGGCTGCGTCGGGCTTCGCTTTCAAAGGTCAAGCGCCGTGACCTCTGGAGGTCTAATGTGTTGCTTTATGCAAATAGACAAGGTTTGTTTGTTGCTTTGTGTCTTTCTGACATTTAGGAAACTGTGAAAGTCTGCGCATTCTTCGATTACACGTCTGTTTCTGTAAAAGAGGCTTGCATCAAACGCGTGTCGCTTTAAAAGCCGTATACGATAGAGAAACACAAGCTGCGTCTCACATGCTCAGAAAGAGACGGACGAATGCTGGGAACGCCGCTGTGGTTTCAGGATATGTTTTCCTCCTTGAGAATCGTTTAGTTTTGATTACAAATCCACCCGTTTGCTGACTTTGGCTGAGCGGAGTTATGTGCAACATTAACAAGTTAATCATACCTTTGCCACAATGTAAATAAGTCTTTAAACTCTCGTATCTCGTGTCCGTCCAAGAACGCGCCTCGGGAGATTTCCTGTTTTCACAAAGAAAGGATCGAATGGCTCTTGCATCACTTTTGTAGATTTCAGCACTAGTCTTTTAATCGTGAGATGAGGCGACATTCTAGGCAGATGAATCTGTATTAGCCACGTCTCACATTGTTGAAGTGCTATGATGTGTGTGTGTGTGTGTGTGTGTGTGTGTGTGTGTGTGTATACATACATATATGTATTAATGATATATAACATAATATTAAACATATTTACATTTCTTTATAAATATACATACATATGCAATATTTAAATATACTAAATATACAGCAAGCATGCATTAATTACAATGTCAAAAATATTTCTATTTCGAATAAATGCTGTTCTTTTGAACTTTCTATTCATCTGTGAATCCTGAAAAATAAAATACATCACAGTTTCCACAAAAATATTGTGCAGCACGACTGTTTTCAACATTGATAATAATCAGAAATGTTTCTTGAGCAGCATATCATCATATTAGAATGATTTCTGAAGATCATGTGACACTTGAAGACTGGAGTAATGATGCTGAAAATACAGCTGCGCATCACAGAAATAAATTACAGTTTAACAGAGATTCACATAGAAAACAGCTGTTTTAAATTATAATAATATTTCACATTTTTTACTGTATTTACTGTATTTTTACTCAAATAAATGCAGACTTCTTTCAAAGATTTAAACAGTTTAACACAATTCTTTGTTTACAGTGTTACACATTATAACAGTGTATTTTCTCATAACACTTTGAACTGTATAATGACGCTACATTTTTAAAGGATCACTGTGTTTATTATTAATATTTTATGCATCAGAACAGAAATACACTGCATTAGTCTCAGTGTACTACTGTATGTGTCTTTGTGCTGGAAGAGTGCGGTTCCCGCTGGATGTTTTTCCCAGTGTCTGTCACAGGGTCACGCAGCCGTCTGGGAGATAAAACTCTTTCCCGTTCCTCTTATTTTCCAGACCGGCTCATTATGAATTCTCTCTTGGTGTCAGAGGTCTGCTATTTTAGGATTCTGGAGGTTGTTCATGGCCCAAACAAAATGTGCATAAATGGGAGCACCATGAAATGAGAATGAACACAAAAGAGGAAAGAAAGAAAGTCTTGAATAAATAAAGGGTGACAGACTTTTCATTTTTGGCCTGTACCATCAATATTAGTCATGTGATGCCACAGCGAGAGGAAAAGAGCTATAATTAGGAAAGGGAATATAAAACATATTTCGGCAGGCTGTATTTTTCAAACAATTGCATGGGCGGATTGTTTTATGAGCTCTGTGATTGCGGCAGCCCTCCGGAGGCAAATATTTGCCGATTCGGCAGGAAATGGGCCTCGGGAACGGGGACAAAACCTTGAACTTCACCTCCAAAACTGATTTTATTCCAATCACAGGTATTATCACGAGCCGTGTTTGCTGTGATGTGGCCGCGTGCATTGAGAAAGAGCTGCGTGTGTGTGTGTGTGTGTGTGCGCGGTCTCTCAGGAACGCTGCACTCTGCCATGACCTTTCCAGCAGTAATGGGATTTTCAGGCCGTTTCTGTTCTCTCCGATCTATTTCCGAGGCGTTCATGCGATGCTGTCATACGCTGATCCTCACAGAGCATTATTGTACAGTATGTGTGTGTTTCACTGCGTGTGAGGGTCCAGAAATGGGACGGGGTCAGAGTGTTTATTGTTAACATCTTCAGTAATTGAAATCAATCTGACATAAAATGAAATATAAATATTAGATGAAGAATAAAAAAAAAATTAATATATAAAAATTTAATTAAAATGAGAATTTCTGCATTGACAACTAACTGAAAAATACTAAAGCTAAAAATGAAATTAAAATAAATGGAAGCTAAATAGAAATAAAAACAAACAAATAAATGGAAAAGCAATACAATTGCTAAACTGAAATTTCTGAATTGCTAAAACTAATTTTAAGACAATAAAAATATATATATAAAAAATAAGCTAATTCTGAATATTTGTATGATTATACATAATTATTCAAAAACAGTTTGATACTTGAAATAAAGCTGAAATAAATTAAAATATAAATATTGGATAAAAATTTTTGATGAAAATTTAAAATGTTGCATTGGCAACTAACTGAAATCAGTTGGAGTACTAAAATAACTAATATTAAACTAAATAAAAATAAATTAAGTTAAATAGAAATATAAAAAAAGCTAAAGACAAAATATACATTTTCAGTAAAGAAGAAAAAAATTAAAAACTGAAAAAAAGGGAAAAATTATTAAAAAACTTGAAAATCAGGAACATGGCTAAATTACTAAAGCAAATTACTAAAACTAAAATTAAAAATAAAGAAATATAAAAGTCTAATTAAAAATATTAGTATAATATTTATAAAATAATATTGCTGCTTTAAATGATGAATTAGAGGTCACAAAATTGACTGGTCAGTGTTTAGTCTAAAAATATAATGCATGAAGTGTTTTAAAGGGAATGATTTTAGAGGAGCAACTTCATCTCAGCATGTAGATCACGTCTGTAAACGCAGCTCTGCTTGTGTGTTCTTCACTCAGCTGATGCTGAAAACACATCCTCACAAAGGTCAGAGATCCAGAGCAGCGTTACACGAATTCACAATATGAGTAGAAGTCACTTTATGTGAGCAGAACTGCAGAGTCTCGTGTTTCTTTCCATTAGCAATAAACTGGTGTTTATAATTTCTCACGTTTTCTCAAAGTGCCGCGTGGATCGAGACGCTTTCCTCACTCTTGTAAAGCAGTGAAATCAGCACATCTGGAATCCTCTGCGTCTGAACATCTTTTTCTTGTGGGATATTCATAAGTCCATTTTTCCATAATGTAGATGTGTGTTGGGATGAAGCGGGACGATCAGATCCAGACCACACGGGTGTGTTTGTGAAGCCTTTCTGGCTCGTCTGCTGGTGGAAGTGAAGGCCTGTTTGTGTTTCATCTGACTGAGTTTATTCGTTTCTAAAGCCAAGGATAAACACTTCTGATTCCACTCCATCTCCATCCAGCTGATAAGAAGAGCGTTTGAGGAAGGACGAGGCGATTCTTCATGTGACGTTCGTTCTGCTGTTTTAGTCTGGATGAGATTCACCTGCTGTTTTTCATAATAATATGTTTCAATTGGAGTACTAAAATGACCAAAACTAAAAATGAGATAAAAGAAAGAAATTAAATTAGAATAATAATAATTTGTTTATATTGGAGTACTAAAATAACTAAAACTAAAAATTAAATAAAAGTAAAAAAAAGAAAGAAATAAAAAATTAATAATATATATAAAATATTTTTGGTAATTTTAAATCATCTGAAATATTTGGTGAAAAATTTAAATTATTAAAAAATGTAATGAAAATTATAAATGTTGCCTTCATAACTAATTGAAGTTGGAGTACTAAAATAACTAAAACAAAAAGTGAAATAAAAATAATTTAAAGCTAAATAGAAAATATAAAAAAACAAACAAACAAAAGACAAAGTACAAAATAAAATTATAAAAAAAACTAAAATTACTAAATTGCTAAAACTAAAAATCTAAATATTAGTGTAATGTTATTACGCTTATTAAAAACTATTACAATATTTTTGATAATTAAAGCTGAAATAAAATAAATTATTAGATTGTAAAATTTGAAACATTTTCAAAGTTACAATTATTAAAAAAAAAAAAAAAAACTTAGAAATGTTGCAAATAAATTAAAACAAATAGGTTGGAGTACTAAATTGCTAAAAATAAAACTGAAAAAAAAAAAGCTGAATAGAAAAACAATTGAGAAGTGTTTTTTAGAGGAAGGCCGAAGCGATTCTTCATGTGATTCTTTCTGCTGATTTATTCTGAATGTGATTCGCCTGTTTTTCGTGCTCTTTATGAGGAAACTAAACAAGCGGCTTCAGTTCACGTTTATGATTTAAACTTCATCTCCTCTCTCATATCCAAAGCCTGAAGCTGTATTTTATCTGCTGAAAGCCTCCTGTGTCCCGCAGGTTTGGGTTTGTGGAGCACCTGAGGTGTTGAAAGGGAAAATCTCTTCATCATCTCGTGCATAATCTCCGACGGCTTTGCTGCTCCACGTGTAAACCCACACTCGCTCCAGTTCAGCCACAAATGAAAATCCTGTCACGGTTTATCTGTCTTTCTTCTGAGGAGCACAGATGTGTGTGCATGATGTCCGGAGTGTGTTCTTCTGTTATGTGCACCGGAGCCATCAGGCTCAGAAATGAAAGAAAAGCACCAGGAAAGTACAATAATAGACATCTACTGTACAGATCTCATGTTCTTCTGAAGTCAGAAGCTCTTAGCAGAAGGAACAATTTGCTCTCCACTGTAGTGTGACAGAAGGGATTTTCAGCAAATAATGTATTACATTTCAGTCTGCTGCTCAAACAAAACATCATGAGACTTCAGAAGATGTGGAATATAGTGCACTAGATCTGTGGATGGTACGTTTAGGTTGCTTTTTGGTGAGCCGTGGCACTCACGGCGGCAAGGTCATGGGTTTGATTCCCAGGGAATGCATGAACTAATTACATTTATACCTTGAATGCAACGTTGCAACTTTGGATAAAAGCATCTGCCAAATGCATGAATGTAAATGATGACTATTTTCATTTTTTGTAATCTGCTAATATGGTATATACACTTTATTTTTCCTTCTTCCACAGTCTTCATTCTATTTACATAAAGCATGTTCTAGGACATTTTATTGCAGTAAATAATAATAATAATAATAATAATAATATAATATGCATTTCTTTTTATTATATTTCATATTATTGTTATTATTATTTATTTTTTTTTTACATTTAATGGGACATTTCACTGCACAGTTTGTAATAAGATAGAGACTTAATGATTTTAATACTACTACTACTACTAATAATAATAATTCCTTTTATTATTATAATTATTATTATTATTATTATTATTTTTACATTAAAGTATGTTCTGGGACATTTTACTGCACACTGTTTCTAGATAGTGACTTAATTATTTTAATAATAATTATTATCCTTTTTAATAATAAAAGTTTATTATATATTATTATTATTGTTCAATTTGTTATATTCAATAATAATAATAATTATTATTTTATTTATTTATTTTTACTTTTTACATTTTAAAGCATGTTCTGGGACATTTTACGGCACAGTTTGTTGTAAGACAGAGACTATTATTATTATTATTTTAATAATAATAATAATAATAATAATATTAATTCCTTTTGTTATTATTATTATTTGTACATTAAAGTATGTTCTGGGACATTTTACTGCACATTTTGTTTCTAGACAGGGACTTATTTTAATAATATTTTTTATTAATTAATTGTATTAACTGTATTCATTAATAATTTAATTTTAATTTTTAATAATGACAGTTTATTATTATTATTCATTTGATTATATTCAATATTAATTAATATTATTTTATTTTAATTAATGTATTAATTAATTTTCACATTAAAGCATGTTCTGGGACATTGTACTGCACAGTTTTTAGCTATATACAGTCATAGTTGGAGACTTTTTGAGAGTTTGTCCTTAACGTCACCTCTCTGCTTATTTCATATCTGAAAATGAATCTGCCCTGGTCTCTCTCTCTTTACGGGTCAAAAGCAGCTAATGGCCCGGGTCTCGTCCTCCCTTGTTAGTAAAGCGTCCCACTGTTTGTGATTGTCCCTGTTAAGGCATTAAGCTGAGAGGTGGGGTCACGTATCCGGCCGGAGCGCTCATTAATCTTCCTTAACGAGCCTGTGTGTGTGTTCCCTGGAGGTCTGCGGATGACCCCAGCGGAGGACTGCGGGGCCCGCGGCGATAATCGCTGATTTATAGGACCGGATCCCGGCTGTGGCGATGCAGATGAGCGCAGGGGAACGAGACGACTGGGAAGGGGAGAAGATCAATACGGCAGAGTGCTGTCCATTTGGATAATGGACAATACAATCATAAGTGCAGTTGTAGAGTTAAGTGGACGGGGCCAAAGCCCTCTTCATTATCTAATACATTCAGGGCTTTTCCAGCGTTAAGTGAATTACAATATTGCACAGAAAGACATTTAACTTGCTTGTTGATAGAATAGCATCTGTTCATCTTCTGTTGGTCAGCGTTTGGACTCACAGTTACACTTAGTGACGTGATGAAGACATGGATCATGCAGCATTTTCATAAAACTGGTGAAAAGAATCGCTTTTTTAAAAATTATTTCTCTGAAGACGGAGAGAGATGCACAGTTGATCGAAATAATAGGCTGTGGTTTAATTCAATAAATAAATGCAGTGCGTGTTTGATTGATGGAGATTATAGTGAAGTACTGTTACTTTTTTTTATTTTTTTTTTTACGGTTTTTTTATTGGAGTGATATTTGTTATTTTTGTTTTTTTTTTTTTTTTGTATTTTTATAGTACTTTATTAATACTTTGGTACAGTTGTAATTTAATTTAGTACAGTTAGGCTTACTTTAATTTTATTATTATCATTGTTATTATTTTACTTAATTACTTCTAACTGAAATACTGAATTGAATATTTAATTGAAATTGTAATATTACTTATTTTTATATATTTGTATTGTAATTTTGCAGTTGTACTTTAAAAATAATAGCAATATTATAATTATTATTATTTAGCAAAATTATTATTGTTTTATTGTTGATATTTTTTTTTTACAGAGAAATATTATAATTGTGATATTTTATGTATCAGAATTGTAATTTTACTGTTGTACTATAATATTAATATAATAGTATAGTACTATATTATTATTATATAATTTTTATAATTGTGATATTTTATGTTTTATATTTGTATTTTTATATATAATATTAATATAATATTAATATAATAATAATAATATTTTTACATTTACAGTGAAATTTTAGCATTGTAATGTTTATTATTTTGTTTTTAAATATTTATATAATAATAATATTGATAATAATTATAATAATAATTATAATAATAAATATTATTATTATTATTCTGAAAGAAATAATCAAACAAAATAATAAATATTACAATCTTAATATTTGACTCTAAATTATTATTAGTAGTAGTAGAAGTAGTGCTTTATAGTCATATTGAAATATAATAACAAAATTTTGGGCCAAATTATACAGCCCTACAAACAAGCACAGAAAAAAAAAAACTTTTTAAATCGGAAACTATTTTTGGTTTTTCACCAAAATAAATGCTTTTTAATTCACAGACAGAAATTTTCATGAAGTCATGAGGCGTTGTGATGGTTAAATCGGAAACTAGTTATTGGTCCGTGATCGTCTTCTTTGAGCTTTGAGGGGTTTTACTTCTGTATGTTTACCTGGATGCAGAAACAGAGGCTTCATTGTCATACTTTTCCTCTAGTTCATGTGTAAACAAACTCTGGTTTAGAGACGCGTGACAGTCTGTCAGGTCTGTGTCTTGATAAGGGTAGTGATAACAGTGTGTGTGATCCTCCTTGATGTTTTCTCTTCCGCTTCGGTGACACGGATCCCTGCAGACGCTTGCATGAAGTAAACACACGCGTGAAGCTGCCGGAAAAGTTTGACTTTATTTAGCAGCAGCATCAGGAGCTGAACTCATAAATAAAGCCTGCTAGCGTGCAAGTGATCAGAAGTTTTGGCATCCGCGGCGAACACAGATTCATGACACTGACGTGGAGGGCGGAGGTGAAGCTAACAGGAAATCAGACACAGGAAACAGGAAACGGAGACCTGGGGAAAGACACCAGATGCTCCTTGAAGACCGACTGTAGAAAGTCAGCTTTACAGTTTCTTTTGACTGGGTTTCAGCTGCGCATATGATTTTCTTATATTAAAAAATAACAAGATTTTAGGGCCTTGTATGAGACACGAAGAGAACAGTCGTTCATGAACTCTTTTGCAGGTTGTCTTTGAAGTCTTTGAGGAAGTGAATGAAAATGAAAATGTAAGAATGTATGAGGAATCACATTGAGCTTTCAAAAGAATTCATAGAAATGTGGTTTCAGCTAGAAAAGCAAGACAAACCTTGAATGTTGACGTGACAGAAAAATTAAAAAATAAATAGTTTTAAAAGTCTTCATTTTATTTTTGACCGAGAGAATGGTAGATGGATGAATAGATATTGTTGTAGTATTATAATAGTATTTATTATTTTATTTTTATACTTTCATTTTTAAAAATTTAGTTTAAGTTTTATTCATTTTATTATGTGTATTTATTATTTTTTATTAGATCGTGTAATATTTTTGTTTAGGTTTAACTTATTTGAATTTTAGTTTTAGTAATTTAAATACTTAAACTTGTTTTATTTCAGTTAATTTGCAGCCTTTCTAGTTTTTGTTGAGGCTTTGTTGAAGTTTTTCATCTAATATTTATATTTTATTTAAGCACAGAAACTATTTTTAATAGTTATTTTTAACAGTAACAACACTGCACAGCATGCATCAACATACAATAAAAATTTATATTAAATCATTTTTACATGCTTTTGCCATTTGTATTAGATTTATTTTTTTTAAAAAAATTGATTTTATTTATTTTTTAGTTTTAGTAATTTTAATACTTCAACTAAACCTTATTTTATTTCAGTTAGTTTTGCAAACTTTAAAAATTTTCTTTGTGTTTATATAATACTTATATTTTTTATGTGCTTTTGTCATTTTTATTAGTTTCATATTTTCAAAAAATATTTCTATTAAGATTTCATTTATTTTTATTTCAGTTTTTGTTTTAGTAATTTTAATACTTCAACTAAACCTTATTTTATTTCAGTTAGTTTTGCAAACTTTTTTAAATATTAGTTTGAGTTAATGTAATGCTTCAGTTATCAAAAATAAATTTTTAAGAGTTTTTGTTCATAATGATGGGAATGTGTTTTCAAACTGAAGTTATTATTAATGTGGATGTAGCCTTAGTTAAGTTATATAAGAGCTAATAATATAATAATTATAGAATATTTATTTAATATTTAAATATATATAACTTTGCGTTTTTATATAGTAAAATAACATTAATTACTTAGTTACTCCCCTGGTTTTAGAGCATAAGATAATAAAAAATTAGCATAATAAAAATATAATATTTATTAAATATTTATTTAGATTTTTTTTATTAAATAAATATTAAATATATATATATATATATCTATATATATATAGTATATAGATATATATATAGAATATATATAATATATATTTTTTTTTTTTTTTATGAAATTTTATGCATAAGAAGTAAAAAAAAAATATATATATATTTTATATAATTATATAATTAAATTAAATGTAATAATGGACTGGAGAAAAGAAGCCGTACTTAAGCGTCGCTTCTTGGACTCCCCTGGTTTCAGAGCATAAGCTTGTGTTTTAAGGTTTGACTGATAGCAGCATCTGCTTGGTGTCGCCGCGCTGAAGTCTTGCTCGTAATGATTAACAGGCGTGTTATCAGAGAGCAGATCTTCACAGGACGGTTCTTTGTGTTCGGCCTCACAGGACGGCATCGTGTTTCAGGAACAGGTGTCTTTCTGTCCAGGCTTGTAGTGCGCTGCTCTGCGCTCTCCGTTTACAGTGGAACCCAAACCAGACGCAGCTCATCCACTTCCTCTGACAAGTTCGGCTCTTTCATGATGTGACAGCCATCAAAGATTAATATCCTCCGGGCTAATCACAGTTGCTCAATGAAGCCCAGAGGAGCGAAGAACCGCTGCTTTTAATGTCATTGTGGTTTTTTATTTGAACAGACAGATACATCTCTGCGGCCTGAAGCTCTTTTATGCTCAGGTGAGGTGGACTCGCATGACAATTACAGCCGACAGTTCACTGCTCTAGTGGAAATATGCCTTCTTTAGGTTGTTTTCAGGATGTTTATTCATTAGTATTATTATTTTTATTATTATTATATTTTATATTAATAAAAACACAAAATAATAAATAAATAAAATGTAAAAAATATAATATATATTATATATTATATATTTATTTATAATATATTATAAATAAATAAATTATGTATTAAATTAACGTAAAAAATATAATATATATTATATAATTATTTATAATATATTATATAATATATTGTAAATAAATAAATTATATAATACATTATATAGATATATATATATATAGATATATATATATATATATATATATATATATATATATATATATATATATATATTATTTTGCCGTTTTTATTAATAATTACATTCACTTTAATCATCAACTTGCATTTTCAAATTTATCTGAATCAGTGTAGATGTATTTATATATATATATGTATAATGTATTATTTATTTTGTGTTTTTATTAATATATAATTTAATTAAATTTAATGGAAATTTTTATAAATTTAATGAAGTTGTACATTTTTGGACTTAAACTTTTTGAAATTTATATAATGTTTAATAAATATTTAAATACATTAAAATATATTTTTTAAAATAAGCACACACAAAATTATTTACTTTATAAATAATCATAATTTTTTCTATATTTTATTTAATATTTAATATTGCTTATTATTTTGAATTACTATTTCATACTATTTAAATTTACTACATTTTAGGAATAATGGCCAGTAGAAATGTTTATTTTTTAAGGCGTTTTGAGGATGTTTATTCATTCCCGCCGTCGTCTGTGGTTGTCATTTCGCAGACTAGCAGCCGACTGAGAGATACAGCTGTAGAAAATGCAGCCGGCAGGAAAACGCACCGGTTTAGATTGCATTTGCTGTGTTGCGTATGGAAAAAAAGCATTTTTATTGCCTCTGGCCAGGAACGGTCTCGCGAGCAGGCCATGATGGATGAGGGTCCGCGGGCTCCGTTCAGCAAATAAATGCAGTTTGTCATGTGAATATACGTCTGCGGGACTGTTTATCTGTTTATCCGGACGGGTTTGGCAGGTGTGGAGATGATAATTCCAGTCTGTCTGTGAACGGGCTTTATTAGCAGCGCTGTCCATCTGCTGATGAAGCTATGGATGGTTGACTTCCTGGAAGCCAGAGGTGTTTGGAAGCCGCCGTGATTCACAATGAGATGCCAGTAAACAGATGCATGAGCTCAGAGAGTCAGATTGCAAGCTTTTGGACTGGCAGCTTTATGCTCTGCGTGTTCGGTCGTTTAAGATGCAAGCTTTTGGACTGGCAGCTTTATGCTTTGCAAACTGACCCTTTTTGCTCTGCGGGTGAAATCTGACCATTTTGACCCTTTTTCTTAATGTTGTTAATGATTGTTATTGATGTTTTTGTGAAGTGTTAAAATTATAAAATGTTTTTTTGAAGTGAATTTATTTTAATATGGTACGTTGAATTCTGTTTATTTTTTTGTATCTAGGGCTGATGGGATTCGTCATGACACTGATTTCACTGATTTCTGTTAGAGAGTAGTGACATATGTGTAGAATTCACAACTGAAGAATCACCTCCCTTTATGTTAATAGGTGTGAATTTGAATTGAATTAGCCACAACGCACAGGGAGTGAATTGGAATGGGAATTAACTGAGTTGCAGTTCAGACAAATTCAACACAGGTGATGCATTCTGGGAAATTAATTGTATGGATCCACCCTGATCTGTATGCAAGACTTATAAATCTTCAAATTGCGGCTTTATAATAAACTTTTTTTTTTTTTTTTTTACTTATAAACTAGACTTTTACAAGCGGTGTAATTTCATTTTAGTGCTAAATTTCAATTCTACATTAAAAAAATATTATAAATAAAAAAGTACTTTAAATGATAATAAAAACACTTGTTTGGGTAAATTAATTCTTTTGAATTTCAGTTAATTTTTAAAGCTAAATTTTAATTTTGAAATAAAAAATGAAATTTAAAAATTTACCTTAAATAATATTAATAATAATAATAATAATAAAAAAACTTATTGAGGTCAATTAATTTCTTTGAATTTCATTTAATTTAAATGCTAAATTTCAATTTTAAAAAAATCATTTACTTTAAATAATAATAAAAACTCTTATTTAGGTAAATTAATTTCTTTGAATTTCAGGCAATTTTAATGTTAAATTGTATTTGTAAATTTAAATAAATAATAATTAAAAACGGTTATTGAGGTGAATTAAATTCTTTGAATTCCAGTTAATTTTAATGCTAAATTTAATTATCGCTGTATATTTACATAAAACATTTAAATAAAAATATTTTAACATTTATTGAGGTAAATTAATTTATTTCAATTTGAATTGCTTTTCAGTTAATTGCAATTGTAAAAAAGCATTTAAAAAGTATTTAAAGTATTCCCAATTAAATTCTGAATGATGCACAACACTAAACAGTGAAAACTGGAAAAGAACTCGTCATTTTCTGCCAGGACATGTTCCATTAAGTTTACAAACATTTCCTTTAAACCTCAAAAACGACTAAATTCAGTGCAAGTAAATACAAGTAAAATTCTCATCATGGGAACGTTGCTTCTTGCCTCAAACACGGGTGCTGTTGTTTCACTGCCACTTTATTCGGCTGCTGAATGCTGGGTTTATTTCTCAGTCGAGACTTTAAAACTCCATTTGCATTCGTTTAACGATGAGAAAAAGCCGATGCAGGACTCTACCTGATATTTATCAGGCTGCAGGTCTTTGTTTGTGCCAGAGGATTCATACGCATACTGAAGAGCTGCTCGGGACGGACGTGGCGTCTCGTAGCAACAGGCCAAGCGTCTCCTGTTGTCCGAGACTCTTTCTCAACCGTATGTGTGTGTTTGTCCCTTTTGAAAGGACTGAAGAGGGAAGGGCTGTAAGTGCTGTTTAATAAACTCTTAAAGAGCAGCCTCTGTCTGTCCTCGGGCCCTCGGGAGGAACACGGACAATAGATGTTGCACGCTTTGAATGCAGACTTTTACACATGTCCTGGACGAGAAGGACTGCTGTCAGACGCTGAATGAGGAGCATTCGCCTGTTAATTCAATGAAGTTGTCAGGTTTTTTGGCGCGCAGGTCTGCTGGATGATCAGAACGCAGCCGTGTTGAGCATTGAGTGAATGTGCTGTTGTGTAGTCAACACATGCATCATCATCTTTAGTCAGTGTTTGGTCCGGGCTAGCAAAGATTTGTGCTGTTTTAAAAGGTCAGTTGTGTGTGTGTGTGTGTGTGTGTGTGTGTGTGTGTTTTTGTGTTGTTTTTTTTTTTATGTGGTGTCATCATAATATTATTGTTGTTAGGGGGGGGGAGAAGTAATTGTTGGAAGAATGTTTTATAGCTGAAGAATTTAGGTCAGACATTAAACTAAACTTCAGAGCTGGAGACATCAGTCAGTGTGTTTAAAAAGAACTGCACAATTAATACAATAGATAATTATGATTATAGCAACCGATTATGATCACAGTGCATAATTTGTAAAATCAGCTATAATTGGAGTTAAATTTCAGTATACAAAACGTTAATAATGAGTGGCTTACATTTGAAACTAATATTGTGTATTTTTGCCAGCGAGAGCATTTTCAAACAAAACCATGAAGGATTTAATAGTTTTGAATGGATTATTCAATAACTCACTCATGAAGATAGTCACTAGTTCGTTCCTGAATGAATCCGTGTTTTGAACAAATCAGTTGAACAAATGATTCAGTGATTATTTTTGAATGAATCAAAGTTTTGAATGAATTGGTTGAACGAATGACTCAGGAATTCACTTATAAAAGCAATCACTTGTTCGTTCCTGAATGAATCAGTGTTTTGAATGAATCAGGTGAATGAATGATTCGGAGATTGTTCATGAATGAATCTATGTTTTGAACAAATCAGTTGAACAAATGATTCAGTGATTATTGTTGAATGAACCAAAGTTTTGAATGAATTGGTTGAATGAATAACTCAGGAATTCACTTATAAAAGCAATCACTCGTTCGTTCCTGAATGAATCAGTGTTCTTGATCCGTGGTCATTCCCCAGTCTGATATGAACAGCTTGAATAGTTCCTGTATCAAATGAAGGCCCGCCTTCTGAAATAAGAAATGTGCCGTGATTGGTTAGCTGGGCCAGTGTGTGTTGTGATTGGCTCCACTCGGCGCCTGGTCTGGAAATGTGATGTCCCTTACCATAGCTGCCTGCAGCTTCAGTGTAAATATTGCATCAAAATCAAATCAATTTGAACTCGATTTAAACCCGGATGATTGTAAGCACTCTAAGTTCATCTGCCTTGGGAAAGCTAGTGTGTCTCTGACATAGTGATGACACTCGTTGCCTTCTCTAGTGCAGCTCAACCAGGTCTCGTTCCATTCGTCGATCTTTGTGATATCACAAATCCCGGAAGATATGCGTTGTAGTCCATACGAGTCGTTCGTTTTAGTTTTTGAAAAGTGATTTCTGTTAAATAAAATATCTCCTTTTGAATTAGACTTTGAGTTTTGTAACTTTGCAGATCTTTTTTATGCTCAAACAGCAACATTACAGACTAACTAAAGTTGAAAAAGTGAAAAAGCATAATAGCACCCCTTTAAATAACAACCCTGAACTTAAAAATTAAATGTAAATTTCATCATGCATAGAAGAAAAAACAGTAGCTATTTGCAAAACACAGTGTATCTGATGCAGTGTTTCAGTCATTAAATGGCTACATTGTGTGTCTATGGTAGAGTGCATGATTTATTTCTGCTTTTTCGTCTCTGTTTATGGCATTATGCATTTGCATAAAGTGTGCAGTGCTTATCATCACAAAACTAAAACAAATAATTGTTGTGTGCACATGTTGCATGCAGCGTGTAACACAATATAATTCCAGGCATTTTCTCAGTTCATTTGCTGCACGTTGCCGCCTGAGGCAAGTAAGAATGGCCCTCAGACGTCTGTGTTAAATGTTGACCTGTCCCTCATTACGATTTGGTCACTCCAGCACAGAGCAAACAAGATGAGCGCGAGCGTCATCTCATCTCTCAGGCCAAACCGTCGACCACTTTCTGAAGAGCTCGTCACCCCGAGGCAGAGCGCGCAGCTGTAAAAACACGCTCGCAATCGCTTTGAATGGTTGACGAGTGTTTTTTTATGGGATATTCTGCGGCGGATGATGTAACACACAAATGCGGTTCTCTTGAGCGGGGTGGCATCGCTCGTGGCGCACAGGTGAGACTCGTCTTCCAGCACACCTGGGCAGAGAATGACAGCGCCGCGGGCAGATCCTGAAGATCCTTCTCACACACGCATTCTGAAGCGAAGCTAGCGTCCCGAGGCGAGAGGGAAATGGCAGATGGCTGAGATGAGTGGCATGAGGCTGTTTATGCTAAACAAGGGATTTATCCATTCGACACGCGCACGTTCAGCCCCGCTCTCAAACCAGAAGGCCGGGTGCGTATCTGCCAGCCGCTTTCGGTAAATGGCCTCGTTCCCGATGCATCAGGATGAATGCACAGAGACGGGCAGAAAATATGATGATCTGTCTCCGGCTGCATTACTGTGAAGCAGATCCGTTTAACCCCATGACCAGCAGTGTGTGTCATTCACAGCTGAACTGAAAACGCTCTTTACACTCGGATTCAATGCTGGAATCTTATTTAAGTATGAAGTGAGGGTGCAAACAGGACGCGGAATTTTAATTCTAATTTAAAGAAGTGGAATTAAAGAAATAGAACTCAAATAGAAATTCATGCAAATGCAGCGTCATTTTTTAATTTTTAAGAAAATATATTATTATTATTATTATTATTATTATTATTATTATTATTATTATTATTATTATTATTATTATTATTTTAATAAAAATATTTTTGTCTAGAGTTAAGTTATTTGTCCAAGTTCAAAAAGTTTAAAAGAAGTTTTATGTCTCACAGTTCTGGCTTTTTTTCTGGCATTACTGAGAGATATAAACACAGAATTGCGAGACAGAAACAGAAATATTTCTGAGATGCAATATATGATTAGTCACAATTGCAAGTATATAACACAATTTTAAGAAGTCTGTGCAATATATACTATAAACATATAAACTGTGAAATATAAACTTGCAATTGCAAGAAAAAAACGTCTGAATCGTATGAAAGTTTTCTAATTTGGAGTTATCTCATGGTTATTACTTATTTCTCATAATCTCAGAATTGTTTATATCTCACAAAAAAATCTAATAAAAACATTTGTCTAACATTATTAATATGTAATATGTTCATATTATATATATATATATATATATATATATATATATATATATATATATATATATATTAAAAAGCATTTAGGCTTCATTTTTCTAATATATATACATATATATGTGTGTGTGTGTGTGTGTGTATTGATAGATAGATAGATAGATAGATAGATAGATAGATAGATAGATAGATAGATAGATAGATGGATAGATGGATAGATGGTAACTACGAGTTCTTTTCCTGTCAGTTCAAATCCCAGTTACTCAATAATAAACTCAGGATTCACATTCATGAACTGAACGTGATTCTGAATTCTGAATTTTTCCCGACCCTTCCTGTGACGTACAGATGTGTTTCAGCAGGATCACATGACATGGTTCTGATGATCCAGACGGGTCAGTGTCAGCTAACACAGCGGCTCTGGTTTCTCAGACTCATCTGCAGGTGAAGCGGCTGCAGAAACACATGAACTGCATCCAGAGGTTGTGTCAGTAGCAGGGCCGCTCATCTCTGGTATCTCTGTCTGTCTCGCTCCTCTCTGTTCCCTCGGGCGGCCGGGAGAGTCCGGTTACAGCAGGTCCGTCTGCTGCAGTGGGTTTGCCGTCTCTGTCCAGCAGCACATCAGCGCTCATCACCTCGCAGTCACCTTGACTTAACATCCGATAAGGCAGCGTATCATAGCACAGTGCAGGAAGATTGTTTTATCAGTCTGCAAGCGTGCAGAGATTTTCACGGCGGTGTGGAGACTGACTTAGAGAGAGAGAAGGGCACACACTCTGATACTCCTCACCCAGCAGGCTTCCCTCTCTGTTTGCTGAGCTAATGGGCCTTCGGCATTGTGTTACAGCGGCTGAGATCCCTGATCAAAAGCCTACGTGATGTTTGGACCCGACCCAGGAGACTAACCCTATCAGGAAGCTCATCGTCATGCAGCGAACGCACTGTTGGAGTGGAACTAGTCTAACACTTCCTCAGTGTGCATTCCTGTAGAAATGAGATGGAGTCGCTTAGTTTACAGCTTCATCCTTAAATACTGGACTTTGGTTTTTATCGAGGGAGCCGTATGGAAGCTTGTTTCTGCCATGGGATACAAATATAAAAATGGTACTTGCGACTTATTATCACACAATGTGGACTGTTTTCTTTGAAATTTTGAGTTTACGTCTCACAATTCTGTCTTTTTTCTGGCAGTTCTGTGAAAGAAGAGTAAAATATATAACAAATTCAGAGAAAATTTTAAAATTCAGAGATGTAAACTCTGATTTCTGAGGGGTGGGGGTGTAAACAGAATTATGAAGAAAAAGAACTCGGAATTCTGTAGTTTATATCTCACAGTTCTGAGAATTAAACAAAAAAAAGTCATAATTGTGAGATGTTAACTTGCAATTTTGAGAAAAATGTCTGAATTGTGGGATAAAAAGATATTCTTATTTATTATTCTGTGTCAGAAAAAAAATAAATAGCAAGGTATAAACATAATTGTGAAATTGTGAAACTGAATTTATATCTCATAATTATTTCAAACACATTTATAATGTTACTAAAGATTTCTGTTTGGAATAAATGCTGTTCTTTTGAACTTTCTATTCATCTGTGAATCCTGAAAAATAAAATATATCACAGTTTCCACAAAAATATAAAGCAGTTTATCTTTTTTATAGATTGATAATTATAATAAGTTTTGTTTATTTTTCATTGAGTTATCATATTAGAATGATTTCTGAATATCATGTGACACTGAAGACTGGAGTAATGATGCTGAAAATACAGCTGCACATAAATTAATTTTTTTTTGATATTTATTTAGATGGATTGTATTTTTTATTTATAATAATATTTCACATTTTTACTGATTCTACACTGTTTAAATAAATGCAGCCTTGGTGACCAGAAGAAACGTCTTTAAACTTATTTTTATTTTAGTGTTTATTTAAGCACAAGGAAACCTCTGCGGTAATGAAAGAAGGAAACTGCAAATGAAATGAGCACCGAGCGAGCCTCTAATGAAGAAAAAACACAAAAAACAGAACAAGATAAAGCAGCCACATCAAGCTGATTAAACTTTATAAACTAATTACGCTGCCTCTATGTTTTCCTGAGGATTGTGGGACAAGATAATTTGCCACCTGTGTCTGAAACACACTTCTTCTTCTGCTGCCATCACAAACAGACACTTTAAAGGAGAAATCATTCATATTGTCCACAGGGAAAGATGGTTGACTGTCCGTTTTTGGTGAAAGTTTTCTCTTCCACTATATGTTTTAGAAGCAAAACTCCCAGACTGAAGTGTGTTAGGGCACTGGTTTGACATAACAGAGTTAATGGAGCGACATGAGAGGGTTAAGAATGGATGAAACCTTTAGAGGAAACAAGAACAGGAGCCGCTTTCAGATACACAGCGTTATTGACTGTAGATGTGAGAATGTGTTTGAAGAGCAGAAAAAGTAAATTGCACTTTAACCAGCCGGGATGCTTCATCTCGAATAAAACCCATCCTATTTTGGCAAAAAAATATGACAGTGTAAGTCAACTCAACTCAAATCATGTGCGATATACACACTTCCCCCGAGGATGTACAGGTCCTTCTCAAAAAATTAGCATATTGTGAAAAAGTTCATTATTTTCCATAATGTAATGATAAAAATTAAACTTTCATATATTTTAGATTCATTGCACACCAACTGAAATATTTAAGGTCTTTTATTGTTTTAATACTGATGATTTTGGCATACAGCTCATGAAAAAAACCCACAAGTTAGCGCATATTTCATCCGACCAATCAAAAAAGAAAAGTGTTTTTAATACAAAAAAGTCAACCTTCAAATAATTATGTTCAGTTATGCACTCAATACTTGGTCGGGAATCCTTTTGCAGAAATGACTGCTTCAATGCGGCGTGGCATGGAGGCAATCAGCCTGTGGCACTGCTGAGGTGTTATGGAGGCCCAGGATGCTTCGATAGCGGCCTTAAGCTCATCCAGAGTGTTGGGGTCTTGCGTCTCTCAACTTTCTCTTCACAATATCCCACAGATTCTCTATGGGGTTCAGGTCAGGAGAGTTGGCAGGCCAACTGAGCACAGTAATACCATGGTCAGTAAACTTTTCCTTCTCCCCAGTCTTCCTCCAGACTCTGGCACCTTGATTTCCGAATGACATGCAAGGGGTTCAGGTCTTCATCCGAGCTGAATGGCACCCCAGACCATCACGACTGTGGGACACTGGACTTCAGGCCTTTGGCATTTCCTTCTCCCAAGTCTTCCTTCCAGACTTGGCACCTTGATTGGACATGCAAAACTTTCATGTACTTTGGACCACTGAGCAACAGTCCAGTGCTGCTTCTCTGTAGCCCAGGTAATGCGCTTCTGCCGCTGTTTCTGGTTCAAAAGCACACGCCTGTGCACGGTGGCTCTGGATGTTTCTACTCCAGACTCAGTCCACTGCTTCCGCAGGTCCCCCAAGGTCTGGAATTGGTCCTTCTCCACAATCTTCCTCAGGGTCCGCTCACCTCTTCTCGTTGTGCAGCGTTTCGTTTTTTTGCCACACTTTTTCCTTCCCACAGACTTCCCACTGAGGTGCCTTGATACAGCACTCTGGGAACAGCCTATTCGTTCAGAAATTTCTTTGTGTGTTTTATTCTCTCGTGTGGGTGTCAATGATGGCCTTCTGGGTTAACCTCTTACCCATGAGTGCTTGGTTTTGAGTAATGAACCAGGCTGGGAGTTTTTAAAAGCCTCAGGAATCTTTTGCAGGTGTTTAGAGTTAATTAGTTGATTCAGATGATTAGGTTAATAGCTCGTTTAGAGAACCTTTTCATGATATGCTAATTTTTTGAGATAGGAATTTGGGGTTTTCGTGAGCTGTATGCCAAAATCATCAGTATTAAAAACAATAAAAAGACCTGAAATATTTCAGTTGGTGTGCAATGAATCTAAAATATATGAAAGTTTAATTTTTATCATTACATTATGGAAAATAATGACCTTTTTCACAATATGCTAATTTTTTGAGAAGGACCTGTAGATGGAGAAGAGAAGAGGTCCAAGCACTGAGCCTTGAGGAACCCCAGAAGCAAGAAGTTGTGACTTAGAAACCTCACCCTTCCAAGACACCCTGAAAAACCTACCTGAGAGGTAAGACTTGAACCATTGGAGTGCAGTTCCTGAGATGCCCATCTTCATGAGGGTGGACAGGAGGATCTGGTGGTTAACTGTGTCAAAAGCAGCAGACAGATCCAGCAAGATGAGTACTGAGGATTTGGAAGCTGCTATTGCCAGTCTCAGGGCTTCAGTAACTGAAAGCAGAGCAGTCTCAGTTGAGTGGCTGCTTTTGAAGCCAGATTGGTTGTTGTCCAGGAGGTTGTTCTGTGCAAGGAACAGAAAGAGTTGGTTGAACACAACTCGCTCAAGTGTCTTTGCAATGAACGAAAGAATAAAAAGAATAAAATATAACATGTGAAATGATTGAAAAAGCGTGTTTTGTTTTTAGCTCTTAACAAGCGCTCATGTGACCGGCTGCATCTCTAATCAGAGGCAGATACGTGTTTCTCTCATTACACGAATCATATTTGGACTCAGCAGAAAAGGCGTGACTGGCCATTCAATTTCCCTCCGCTGTCCTCAGGTCAGGCCCATTATACATAAATATAATTAAAAGCGGCCTCAGAGCGAGTGTCGCCTGGATGCTGTCTATTCTCTGGCTCGTTTTGTATCATTTAATGGCCAAATCAGATTCTAATTAGCTCCCTTGTCATTCAGCAGGCTGGTAGGAGGAAGGGGAGGAACGTTGTAGCCAATTACGTTTCGTATGTTTCCTCACTGTCCCTGAGGTGAATGAAGCCTCGTTAATTAGATTTGAATCCCTTGACTGAAATGTTCATGATCGTCTCCATAGCTAATAAACCATGTGCACCTGTAAAGTCATAATCATATTTAGAATTATACTATAAGATTACAATTATAATCAATTTAATGGTATTAATTATATTGAAAATACACTATATTTAAATATTATACAATTTATATAGTAACAATTAATAACATTTTATACTGTATATACACACACATATGCACATTTAATTATTATAATATATATTATAATATTAATTTTTATTGAATTTAATATAATAAAATAATGTTATCAAATAAAATAATAACTATTAATATAACTATCAATAGTAATTAAATAAAATAAATAAATTATAATTAAATGAAGTTTCAGATAATTTCAGATATTATTAAAAAAATCTAATATATACTGTATATATTTACACATGTATTTAATTATTATATTAAATGATAAAAATTTTTATATGATTTAATATATAATTTAAAATATGATTAAAAAATATATAAATATCATTTTAATTTTATTTCAAAGCAATTTTAAGAGAATGTCTCTCCCTGATGAATGTTTTTACTGAATTTGTCTGTACAGAAGAGGTTAACGTGTGAAAAAATGAAATGGCAGTGGTAATTTTAGTTTCCCAGGTGTTCAATTGTCAGCAAAGACGTCTCTTAGCAACTCAATATTAAGGATGAACGATGCTAATGCTAGCATTCGACCTGTATGATTATCAAAGATTATTAACTGTTTTTTTTCTGCCAACGTGTGCTAAAGAGCTTTTATTGTCATCTGACGACTTATTGATTCATTTTATTTGCTTTAAAGTGAATGTTTACAATCACACACATGTGTGCGTATGTAGAGAGTGAAATGTATATATTTAAGTTATATATGTGTTTATGTTTGTTTTTTTGTGAGTCTGTGTGCGTATGTTGTGAGTGAAACATAGAGATGTGTTTGAGAGTCGGTGTGTGTGTGTGTGTGTGCAGCATTCCTCACGCACACCTGTGAGCGCAGCGCTGGAGAAACAGACAGTCCTGAATTCACGAGCTGAATGCAGAGCTGCGATGCGGAGCTCAGAGCTGAACTCTTCTGGAGCCCCTAATAGCATCCAATTACCAATTAACTCCTGCGTTCAGCGCCTCAGACGCGTGACGTCACGCTGCTCTCAGACCTGTAACAGAGCTTACAGAATAACTGCTAGTGTTTATAGACTGTTAAACTTCTACAGCGAATCACAGCAGGTGCTGGAAAAGTGCTGCTGTTTCTCTCTCTGGTATTTGGCTCTCAGGAGAACAGCAAAACTGTGAGTTATTAGGGACATACACTGTATTAGGACTCTGGCTATTTTGTTTATGCTTTTTTTTTTTTTTTTTTTTGGCTAGTATATTGAGTGAATTTTTTTTTTCCTTGTGCCTGGCATTACAAATATTAATGGCTCACAAGGCACAGGAAACCTTTTTCATTTTAGTGTTTTTTGCTTTTTTTTTTGAATTCCATTTTTATAGTTAGATTAAGTAAGGAATAATTGACGACGGGCCATTGAATTATTAGAAAAATAATGCACACCCAAGGTGGTGATGCGGCCGCGACGCGAAGCGGAGTTACACTGTTTAATTTAGGGTGTGCATTATTTTTCTAATAATTCAACGGCCCAGAGTCAATTATTCCGTTTATACTATGGTTACCACACCTCAAGACATCGATCCAATGATTTAAAGGGATTCGTCCGGTTTTTGTACTTAAATCGCTCTCATCCAATGCCTCTTTTGCTAGTACCAAAACGTCGTTTTAAACTGGTAACGGAGGCTTGAGCCGTTGAAAGCATTCTAATGCAGTTATAAATGAAGTTATTAGAAAGAGAGCGAGAGCGACAGAGACACACACAGAGAGAGAGAGAGATTGTGTGAATTAGGCTAACGTACCTCTGTGTGTCTCTAAACACTCTTCTGCTTCAGCGTCTCTAAACAGCGCTGTTATTACATTGCTAGTGAGAAATGCCATGTGTAGCCTTTAAGTTGCTACACTGTATAGGCTAACTGATAAAATCATCAGGGCAGCGCTGACAACACCTTTCTGTGCAAACTGCGTGACCGTTATTATAGCTTTACTATATGCGAAGTGATATGGAACTGTAATGCGGTCAAGAGAGCTGCCTGGAACTACGTTCACCGTGCGTTTCCCAGAATATAATTGCACCCCTCAGAATGTTCATCAGCCAATCAGATTCTAGCAATCAACGGCCCCGTAGTATAAAATTCAGTAATCAAAGAGCATGTCTAATTAATTGAAATCATGAAACTTATACAAATGTTTATGTATATATTGTATATATATGTGTGTGTGTTTGTGTGTGTATATATATATATATATATATATATAATATATTATATCTCTATATATATATATATATATATATATATGTGTTATATATATAAGATATATATATATATATATATATATATATATATATATATATCTATATATATATATATATATAATATATATATATATATATATGTGTGTATATATATATATTATATATATATATATATATCTTTTTTTTTTTTTTCTTATTCCATTTTTATGGTTATATTACATTTCAGTAGTCAGAAATTTCGAATTAATTGAAATTATGAGACTAATAAAACTTAACCACAATTTATTAAAAGTTTAATAAAAATGAAATTTTTTCATGTTTATTTATTTATTTTTTCTGTTTTAATTGTACTGGATTCAATTTTAACGGTTAAATTTAATTTCTGTAATCAATAAGAGAAGAGCAAAAGTATTTGTTATTGGGAACAAATAAGGACTCTGGCTATTTTCTTTATGATGATTTCCTTTTTTCCGGTTTTAACATTTTTTCTTTTTGGCCTTTTGCTAGTATTTCGAGTGAACTATGTTCTTTTTCCATGCGCCGGGCATTATAAATATTAATGGCTCTCCAGGTGCAGGGAACCTTTAATTTCATAGTGTTTTGCAGCATTAGGGCAAGAGTTTCCCTGCTGAGTGTCGCTCTCTCACTCCTCCAGTTCCCCAGAGATCCTCTAAACATTTGTTTGGGCCACTTTTGAGATTTGTGGCTTCTTTTCTGTAAAGGTCCCTGGAACTGAATGGCTTGGACTTAAAGAAATCTCGGGCGAAGGTTCTCTTAAGTTTAATTGCGGCGCTTGATTAACCTGTGGGAGTTGTGCCAGCACCAAATGAGTTTAAATGAACAAAAGAATTCCTGCATAATGAACGTGAGCTTTTAGTCTCCGGATTGTGCCAAGTGCTCTTGTATGTGCTGTAAATAGTGAAGAACTGGACAGAAAAAAAGGTAGTGAGTGTGTGAGAGAGTGCAGGGTGGGAATATGGCAGCATATTTCCCTACATATCCTGTGAAATCCATCTAATCTAACTGAAAAAGGGTTTTTTTTTTTTTTTTGGTCTCAAGTTCCATTTATTTATTTATTTTCCCAAATATATATTTTCCCATTTTACTTTTTCTGGATTTTCTTGGTTCTATTTTAATGGTTAAATTAAATTTCAGTAATCAAAGAGCATGTTTAACTAACTGATGTCATGAAACTTATACAATTTAACAACAATTTATAAAAAGTTTAACAAAACATACTTTTTCCATTTGTTTTTCCGCCCATTCTTTTTAGTTAACCATTGAAAACATGGAACCTTTATCCTTATCAATTTTGTAAAATTTTAAATTTTAAGTTTGAATTTTTCTGGATTAGTTTTTTCCCTGTTTTAGTTTTTCTGGATTCCATTTTTATGGCTAAATAATTTCTTTGTATTTTAACAGCATGTCTAATTATTTGAAAACATGAAACCTTTATACTTAACAAAACTTCATTAAAAGTAAAAAAAAAAAAAAAAATACTATATATATATATATATTTCTCTGTTTTAATTTTAGTGGATTCTTGTGTTTTATTCCATGTTAATTTTTTAGTTTAATTTATATTATTCTAATAAGAATAGTTTGATTAGATGCATTAATGTTATTTCTGTTATGTTATTTTAGTTTAAAAAATAAAGTTACGTTTCCATAGTAATCAAAAAGCAAGTCTAATGAATTAAAATCATGCAAATTATATACAATTAAACAAAAAATTGTTGAAGGTTTACTAAAAATATGTATATTTTTAGGAAATCCTAGAGACCTAATATCTAAGAACTCTCATGTTCAGTTTATGCTGTAATAACAAGAGTATTTGGAAAATAAATAAATAACAATAAATAAATAAAAACGATAACATTTCCCCATCAACCAGCAGTTGAGCAAACAGATCTGACTCTGTTGAATGTGTGTTGCTTTGGTCGTAATCCTTGAATAAAGAGAATCAATGACCGCAGCTTTAATCTCAGTAATAATTCAGACTCGACATCAGCCGCTGGAGCTTGAGTGCCACAGGAAAGATGGAGAAATTAATTTCATGTGAATCAAAGGCTTTTATGCACCTAGCAACCTGACGTCTGGAATCTCTCCAGAGCCTGGTTTTAAGAAGAAGGCTCGCCTTCTGTTTGTGAACACTAACAAATGAGTAGCAAAAACATGGCAGTGCATCTAATCGAGTGTGATTATCACTCTGATCGAAATTACAATATAAACTAGTGCAATTATTAGATTACAAAAAGGTATAATGGGAATGCAAAGTCAACTCAATTCATAATTTGTTCACTCAAAGAGTTCTGACTTTCTTTTAATAAAGATTGAAGTTACTAATAATAATTGTATTGTAAATATTTATTATAATTACAAAATTAAAATATTGGTAACACTTAAGCCTTTATATATAATGCTTTTTAAAATAAGCTTTAATGCATGAATTCTCCCTTGTAATGCACCATTATAATACATTGCATGATCTCATGAATAATTCTAAGAACAGTTATAATACATTCGTTGTTACACCTTTAGAAAGTATAATGCATTAAAACACAAGATAAACAAACCTTCAAATACTATAATGCATTTTAAATTTGCTTACTGTTATTTATGAAAATGTATAGTTTATTACAACGTACGTTATGAATACATTTATAATGCATTATACATAAAAGGTTTTAAGTAAACTGTTAATAAATGTAATGTCATATTAAAAATAAGAATGCATGATTAAGAATCTATAAAAATGTTATAATAATCATTTATTATAATAGTTGAATTTTACAAGACCGATATATAGAGCACGAGCTGCTCATGTGTAAATAAACATGCAGAGCATATATTTATTTAATTAAATCAATAGATTATAATCTTTGTTGTTTAATAATTGCACTAAGCTATTTTGGAATTTCAGTTTTAATTAATCGTCCAGCAGTAAAACAACAACAACAACAAGAGATTCCAGCCAAAAAAAAACTAACAAACAAACAAAAGGAAAAATATGCATTGCACATATAGAATTGCATTTTTACCTGATTTTATAATTGCGCACTTATAATCTTACGATGCTTTTTTTTTCATTAAAGATGGTCATAATGTCGATATAAATGGTCATTTACTCCCTTAATTTTAGCCTGTGATTTGAACAGTCTGTTGGAAGGGGCGTGTCTACTGTGAGACGCAATGTAAACACCCACTGACCTGATTGGCTAACGTCTTTGCATATGAAATGAGCATTAGGTGCGGAGCTCTTTTAATATCTTTGACTGTGTTTTTACTATAACAGCTGCATGTTGAAAAGTGTTGAGCTCTCCTCTCCTCATAAACGCTCTTGTTATCTTGTTTGAGTCTTGTGTTTTGAAGAAAGGATTTCCGCTCTGTTGTTTGTGATTTTATACCCGGTTGTTTCTGACTCATGCTGTGCTGTGTTAGTTCAGTAGTTGAATCTGAGTGTAGTTGTGTGTGTAGCTGAAGGGTTATTAGTGTTCCTCACGGCCAGGCGATGCTTATCTCGTGCTCAGCAGCAGAGGCATCTGTGTGATCCGCAGGGCAGGCGGGAGATTACAGGATCTGGAGCTCATGTCATGGTTTGGTGGAGCTCTGAGACTCGGTTAGCGTCACTGCTAACGAGACGCGCAAGAGCCTCTTCTGGTGGCTTTAAATCACTCGAGGGGCGGTAATATGGGGAGTGTGGAGTGATGGGAATGAGAATACGTGACAGAATGTGCTGGACTCAAACTAAACGACCTCCAAAAAGCACCTGAACCAAACGACGGCGGCCTGTAAATCTGCTCTCGTGCTGAATGTGTGTGTGACGGTGCTGTTGGGTGAAAATATGACCAGTATTACCCAAGTCTATTATATAGAATCAAAAATAATTTACAATGTAATTTTTTATTCTATACTATAACATATTTGATTTTATATATGTGTGTGTGTATATATTTTTGTAAATGAACTCTTCACTTGTTACTGAAGCAAAACATGTTCCAGATACCATTTCGTGCTGACTGTAAGTGATCCGTCTGACATGCTGCAGATATTTTGAGGTTGTCATGTTGGATGAACGTGTGGAGAACAGTGGCTCCTTCATGCTCGGCTTGATCTCACACACACCCAACCAGAGAGGATTTGATGTTTTATTAGTCGGGTGAAAGAAGCAGTCGGACAGCTGGGTGGAGATTTATTGGTTTGCTGTGTTCTTGTATTTTGGGGCGAGCGAGGCTCACGCGTCGAGAGGGTCATGGTCCACTTTCAGGACCTGGGAAAATTTTTAATGCTGCAGTTCCTGATTACTCACCATTGCATCAGCGTGAAAGCACTGCAGAAAGGTCAAGGTGGATTTACCCTTCGGTTAATGTTATTTCACGCAAAATAAACGTTGCTGGTGTTTCCTCATTTGAGCGGCTGTGTTTCATTCCACGTATGCAGTGGTTTGGGGGTCATTAGGGAGCACAGACGTCTATGTAAGTCGATCTGAACTCATTTTGGCTCACCTGCGGCTGTGCTGTACATCTGTCAATTTAATTCAGCCAACAAAATCTTCTGTGAGTAACTAGGTGGGCCGATCTCAAAGTATGGTGACTTTCTTGAACACTTGGTCATGAAAAAGAGTTAGAAAATTAGTCAAATAAAGTATTTCATCAACTGTTGATGCTTTTTAAATATATTTATCCATTTACTGTACACTGTAAAAAAAAAAAAATCAGACATTTACGGTAAAATACAGGCAGCTGTGGTTGCCAGAACTTCACCGTAAAAAATATGGTAGCGACATTTTAGGTTTTATAGACTTAACTTAAATTCACAATAAAATGCCGTACTTCATTAACTGTAAATAAACCAACATAATGAAGTGTTAATATCTGTTTTGAACCATTGTAATACACTGATTACAACCAAAAACTGGTGGTGATGAGAAAGTCACATGATGATCCGAGGAGGGCAATACTTATATATAGAAGGTGCACACAGTGAAATTCACACAAACACTAATCCCCATCATGGTGACACACACGATACTGAAATAATGCAATAAACATTAATTTAACAACATTAGATGTAAGATAAAACCCTAATGTACACAACTGATAAGACAAATCTAAGAAGAAACATGTTATTAAAAAAAAAAAACATTAAATATAAAGTGTCATGCAGGGAATTCTGGGAGTATCAATTTACGTTTTTTCACTGTAAATTATACAGTGACTTTAAATTGTATTTCTAACAGTATTTTACTGTAAAATTACATTAAATGTAATTACATTTATTCACCGAATATAGTATGGAAACTTACTGTTAACCAGTTAACAGGTTTTTACTGTAACATTTTTACAGTTTTACTGCATATAATGCATATTAAATGCAAGAAAAGTGTCTACTTTAATGTTTTAAATAACTTTTGTGAAAATGAAATAACTATGGAAGCCCTTTTCTGCCACTGAATAAAAATCTAAAAAGGTAATTCCATCTTTTTATCTCACTATTCTGAGTTTTTTCCTCAGAGTTGCATGACATAAACTGACAATTGCGAGCTGTAAAGTCAAATTCTGAGGAAAAAGGCTATTTTCTTACAGTTGCGAGTTTACATCTCACAGTTCTGACTTTATAACTTACAACTGCGAAAAACAAAGTCGCAATTCTGAGAAATATATTTAAATGTATAAAAGATATATTTCTCAGAATTGTGAGTTAATATCTTGCAATTCTGACTTTATAACTTGCAATCATGAGTTTATATCTCGAAAAAAAGGAGGAATTAATCATTTATTTATTTTCTTTAGTGTTGGAAATGGGTTTCCATAAATTTTAGTCGGTGTCGGTGAAAAAATAAATTCATATTCATTTACGTTTTTGAATCTTCTCTACCAAAATAAGCATGCACAGAACAACACTTACGTCTGTCTATGGACTCAAGGAGATGTGAAGAATATGAGACAGGCGGCAATGAGAAATGCATTATACTCTAATGAGCTAATTACATTTCATCAATAGCGCTTCATTTCCACAAATGACTCTGGATTGCTTTCACATCATTCAAAGCCTTGTTTTCAAGTGGAGCCAGGTGCGTTTCATTGATGTTCACACCTGAGTTCAGAAACTGCTTTCACTAAAACCAAACAGTGACGACAAACGTTATTATTAACAGTGTTATTAGATGAAAAGCAGGTTGGAAAGCTCACAGAGTTGCATCAAATGAGGGATTGAGCCACATCTACAGACCAGATAAGTGCCTCTCTGACTGTATTCAAACTAGACGGGAAGAAGCAGTAGGTTTTCTAGAGTGTGTAAGAGCTCATTTTTAACTCTTTTGCTGTGAGTTCATAAATATGAACTCTCGGAGCAATGACAGACAGCAGATGAGGTCTCATGATGATGGAGAGAGACACTGAAGTGAACTTCATCAAAGCTCTGGAGATCCAGCAGTGATTGTCCCTGTCTCCGTCTCTCTTCAGTGAGACTTCAGTGTCTCTCTGACGCTCTCTAATAAAATCATCCGTCACACTCGTCTCTAAAATGATTGCTTGCTTGAGATGTTAGAAAGCTGACTGTCATCATAAAGTCTGTTCAGTTTGGGGTCAGTAAGAGTCCCTTCTGCTCACCGAGGCTGCATTTATTTTATCAAAAATACAGGAAAAATTGTGAAATACATTAGAATTCAAAATATCTGTTTTCTATGTGAATATACTGTAAATTGTAATTTATTTCTGTGATGCGCAGCTGAATTTTCAGCATCATTACTCCAGTCTTCAGTGTCACATGATCATTCTAATATGCTGATTTGCTGCACAAGAAACATTTCTAATTACTATTAATGTTGAAAACAGTTGTACAATATTTTTGTGGAAGCGGTGATACATTTCATTTTTCAGGATTCACAGATGAATAGAAAGTTCAAAAGAACAGCATTTATTTAAAATAGAAATCTTTTCTAAAATTGTATTATTGTGTGTGTGTGTGTGTGTGAGAGAGAGAGAGAAAGAGAGAGAGAGAGAGAGAGTGTGTGTGTGTGTGTGTGTGTGTGTGTTTGTTTGTTTGTGTGTGTGTGTGAGAGAGAGTGTGTGATTGTGATACAGACTGATAGAGAGAATAAAACACTGAAGAAAATGTGGAAATAAATGAGAATTTGCACGTTCATTGACGAAGAGAATTAGCATGATGTTTGTTCAGATGTTGTTCTTCAAACGTCAGTGTTTATCGCCACATTCTTGGCGCTCGGATGAAACGGGACAATTTTAGAGACAAAAACCAGAGTAGATTAAATAAAGCTAAACGCTAATGAACATGATGATAAAACTACAATGAAGCACAACGGCGATAATGAGCTGCTGGAGCGATTCCTCTGAAAACAGCAGAAACCCAAGGGTGTGTGATCTTATGGGATGAGTCCATTGATGGAGGCTTAATTCAGATTAATTTTGGGATTTATGGTGCTGTATGAATCTGACAGTGTTTAAGTTCTGAGTGTAGGTGAGGTGTTGGGTTAAACCGCTCTATTCACTGTCTGGGTTGCTGGATAAGTCTTAAATTACAGTGAGAGTGAGGATTCTCTCTCTCTCTCTCTCTCTCTCTCTCTCTCTCTCTCTCTATCTGTGTCTGTGTTTTTCTTTTCCTCCTCTCCAGCAGAGGTTAATTGCTTGATTACTCCAGACATCTCCAGGTTAAGCTCTATAACCCCTCCACACAAGAGGAATGACATTTTTCAAATCTTGATGAGGAAAGACTTGAAGTGGGGGAAAACAAAAATCAAGACTTAAAATCCCAGGTCTGTTCCAAGTCACGAAGGACAGGGAGAAAACAGTGCTAAATGTAAATAATGTGGTTGCCAAGATTGAATGCATTCAGATCTGTATTGCAGTGTATATAAAAATGCATAAATAAAGAAATAAATAAAAAGTTTTTAGTAATGGAATGGAACTTTACAAATGCTGTAAGATCTTCAAAATACACATTATTTATTTATTTACCAGATTTTGACAATTATTTTTAAAAGAGTATTCCGGGTCATTTTTGACCCGGGTATGTATTGGGTCCCATTAGGTGTCATTAATACTTTTTGTAAAATTATCTATAAAAATTATATTAGTGTCAAAAGACTTTAGTAAAATAAATTAAGCCCTTTTCCCATATCTTACACACTTTTGGGAATGAATTTATGAATTCATTTATGAATCTATTGATGAACCATTACAGCATGAAAAATTTATCACTTTACCTGAAAGTGAAAGTTTATGCAAATAAAGTTCAATTTATTTTGTTTGACATCTTTTCAGAGTAATATTTATGTTGTTTAGATGTTTGTTAGAAATAAATATGCAGGTTCTATAAATTTGCACTCTTTTTGAGCAATCGTGAAGGATGTTTTGCTTTTTTGTGTTTATGTGTAATTTGAAATTTCACAGAATTTCTACATTTTTAAATTAGTTTAAAAAAAAGGTTAAAATGAGTAAAAGTTGCTGATCAGATTCAATATGATTTTAGAAAAATATGAATTTAGGACTGATTCTTTGGGAATCAGAAGAAGAAATTAGTATACAGATTTTGAAAGCATTATGAGGGTTAACTATTCTATTGATATAATTTTTTAATGCATTTTAGCTGTGATTTTTAACTGTTTCTCTTGCTGTCTAATTTTATTATTTTAAGTTATTATTCATGGTTCTCTGATGTTGGTTAATGGTCACATGACATGCAATTAAACAAATAAATTGAAATATTAAATTTTTAAAATTATTATTCAATTGTAATTATTTATTTTTTATTTTATTTTTTTGTAATTTTTAAATTGTAATTTAATAATTTACTTACAATTTTATTTTAGCTGGCAAATAAATAAATATATATATATATATATATATTATATATATATATATATATATGTATTTATCTATTTTTTTTTTTTATTTTTTTTTTTTTATTAATTATTTTTAATTTTATAATTGTTATTGTTTTAAATAATAGTTATACTTTCATTAACTCACAAGTCGCATACTTTATTATTATTATTATTATTATTATTATTATTATTATTATTATTATTATTATTATTTTGTTAATATGAATTAGATTTTTCACTAAATGTAAAAATGCCTCATTCAGCCAATACATTTATTGAGGTTATTGTTCAGCAAGTTTACAATTAATAACACTATTCATATCTGTGAAGCAAGTAGAAATTGGCCAAAAGAAGGCATCTAAGAAGGCAGCATCAGGTATTGTCTAGGTAGGAAGCTCACTAGAGTTCACATCATTACATTCACTTCATTACTAGTTTGAACAACATTTGTGGGAATTCAGTTAATCTAACATGGATTTTTTTTTATTTTGTTTTGATTGTGTTTGTTTTTTTAGTGCAATGAAAATGGTTGGTTTATTTGTTGTAGAAATTTTTTTTACTAAGTTATTGGTGGTAATAACTAACAATTTGTTTGGTAGGTAAAACTGAAATAGTATTTTCTTGTAAAACGTATTTATTCACAACTTTTGAGACTCTAAAGGTCCTGTAATCTGGAAGATCTGTTTTCTGCTGTCTCTGACATTGAGCGGTCAGTAAAACGCGCGCCGGTCTTTTACAGCGCTCTACTTCTGTCACATCCAGCAGGACGCTGCGTATTAACTTAACAAGCTTGTTCATCGATCCAGTGATGGGCTCTCCTGTAGATGTATAAAAACACATTTATTTGGGCTGATCTTTCTTTCTCAGTAAAATGGCATTCAGTTCTAGAGTAACTCAAGTTTGGCACACGTTAAATATAAATAAAAATCAGCTGGAAGTGATTGTTTGAGAGATGCTTGATGCTTCTTCATACCTGTGAAGAGCTTTGCTTCGCTCCGTCTCTCTCAGGGTCAGAAATGCATCTATGGCTGAACCCTAGAGGTCAGCAGAGGTCAGCAGTCAGTGGCTCTTCTCAGGCACTGAATCTCTACTAAATGTCTGTAATTCCATCTGCTGGCATTTTTGAAGCCTGTCTGGACATTATCTTGACATATATAGCTGTGTCTCTGTCTAAATGGTCAATCCAGTGATCCAGTGGAGATCTAGTAACAGCTGGTCACCGCACACCACACACGGAGACCAACTAGTAACCATCGTTTACATGACGCCACTAAATCTGCTAGAAGGGTTTGTGAGTTAAAGAAAGTCTAATTATTATTAAAATCATAAAAATTACTACTACTAATAAAATGTTGATAAAATATAAATAAATGTAAAATAAATAAAAAAAATAAAATGTTACAGTAAATACAATTTAAAGTATAATATTTAATTAAAAAAATGAAATAATAATAACAATAACTATTAAAAACATTATGAAAATTAAAAAAAAAATGCTTAAAATAGAACATTCATTAAAAGTTTTTTTTTTAAATATAATTTTTAAATATAATTTTAATTTTTATTCTTTTTTATTTCAGTTTTAGTTGATTAAACTAACCAAAAATTTAAAATTGTGCCTTGCCAACTAACTGAAATATGCACTCAACGTATAAATTAAAGTTTCATTTCATTTAATTTTATTTACAGACATTGTTGAAGTTGATGAAAGTCAGATTATTAGTAAAATCATAAAAATATCAATAAATAAGTAAAAAATCTAATAAAAAAATAAATACAATTTAAAAAAGCACTAATTTAATAACATTTTTTTAAAATCATGATTTAAATAAAAACACTTAAAATAAAACTCACTAAAAAGCTGAAATATTTATTCATAAATATAAATATAAATATATTATTTAATTTGGCTGCATGTCATGTGACAATCAACCAACATCAGCTTAACCAATCAACTTTCATTTCGTTCAATTAATAAAATATTAAATCTTAGGCAGACTTCCAGTAAATATTTTAGCTCAAAGGGGTTCGGCTGAAAAAAAAAGTTTGGGAATCACTGAAATAGTGGAAGGACGACTGTAATCAATATGATTTTTCATCATCATTTTTGTCCTTTATATTCCCCTATCGTGCGTGCATGTGTGTGTGTGTGCGCGCGCGTGTGTGTGTGTGTGTGTGTGTGTGTGTGTGTGTGTGTGTGCTGGACGGTGAAGCAGCTGGTGTTTCTGATCTGGACACAGTCAGACTCTCAGATGTGTCCAGAGAAGCCATATGGAGACTCTCTACTCTTTTAATTTTATTTTATCGTCTAGCGTCCTTTGCTGTGATCGGGGAGAGAGAGTGAGTGAGGGGAGAGAGAGGGGGGGGGGGGGATGGTGTGACCAATTCAATTTAAGCCTGGCCATCCATGACTTCCACAGAGATATGGATGAGATATTCCTCATCGTCTCAAACACTAAATCAAAGGAACTCTTGAGCCGACAAATGACATTTTCCAACCAGTGCTTTCCTTTTTTGATTTGTATCCCCTTATTTGAATGTAAATGAAGAATCGATTGTATGAACGTTCCTCTGTCTTATTTCACTTCAAGCAGAAATCTGATTGTTGTTATCAAGATGTTTAAATCTCAGTGATATTGAGCTGGATTTAAAGCTTCCTCTTTCTTTCTCTCTCTCTCTCTCTGTGAGTCAGTGAACGTGTCGGTGAAGCTTTATTGGCATTGATTTAAAGTCGGCATGCAGTTTGTACTTTTATGACGTATTTGTAATTGAAATAGGATATTCAACAAGAAAAACATGTAGAGCAGAAATCGATTTGATCTTATAATGACAAACTTTCTTCTCCAGAATAATGTGCGTGAATGAATCATTCAGACCAGGAGCAGACGTTAATGTTGACTTTACACCGTTAAAGCGTTCACCTGCTTGTGTTTTACAGGTGAACAGTGCTATTTTACTATTATTAATATAGTATTATGGTATTTTTATTTTTATTATATTTTATATTGGTATTATTAATATGGTGTTTAATATTATTTAAAAATAGTTTTTTTTATGTTTTTATTGTTCCTTTTTTATTATATATTAGGGCTGTCAAATGATTAATCATGATTAATCACATATGTTTTTAATATTTGTATGTTTTTATAATTTTATCATTTTTGTATGTTTTTATATATATAAATTATAAATTATATATTGCATGTATATTTTAAGAAGAATATGTTATGTTTATATATTAAATCTATTTATATATAATAGTAAATTATAAGATGAATCAGATGATACACTTTTGTCATAATACAGGCAGCACAAAATTGAATCAGATGATACACTTTTGTCATAATACAGGCAGCACAAAATCATATAAATAAATAAATAAATAAATTGTAAACAAAACTTTATTTTGGATGTGTTAATCGTGGATTAATCATTGACAGCCCTATATATATATATATATATGATATATATAATATCTATATATATATTATATATAATATATATATATAATATATATATATATATATATATATATATATACATATACATATATACATATATATATTAGTAAATAAATCCAGTAAAGCAGTGTTATTTTAGTAATATTAATACGGTATTATGGTATTTAATATTTGCAATCTGTTTTTATTATTATATTATCTGTTTTCATTTTAGTCTTAGTTTAATCTTTAGTAATTTATATTTTAAATTAGTTTTTATTTCTGTTGTTTATTTATTTATTTTTATTTAAGTTTTAATACTTCCATCATGTTTTTTGTCAGTTTTATTCATTTATTAAATATATCTGTTCTTTATTGTTTTATTTATTTATTCACATTAGTTTTAGTTTTTCTAATAATTCTAATAATTTTAGTTTATCAACTTAAACTAAATATAAATGATAACTTTTGTCCTGGAAACTAACTAAAATTTATACTGACGGTTTACTGTAACTGATATAATATTTTATTTCAGTTACCTTAAATGTTTTAATAATTTTAGTTGATGCTAGTAACCTGAAGTAAAGTGCAATCTCAAGGCTGTATTTGTGCAGAAATCATCAGATTCGTAGCAAACACAGGCCTATTTTTGTCTCATATGTATTTTTTTTATGCTTGATGATGCTGATAAAATTCTTCAGGAGGAGTTTTTGATTGATTTTTTTTAGATGTGGGCTGGGTCGAATTAAATTATTTCTTTGGTTAGGATTGGGTGGCGCTGAGATTTACGTCCAGCTGAAGCAGAAACACCTGCAGGTGAACCAAGCTCCCATAAGTCACGCTTGTTGAGTCGATGTGCCGGTCTATATTTGCCCTCACCAATCGCTGAGACGCTCCAAACCTGACACAGTCGTCCCGGCCAATGCCTGCTTGAGGATGGACCCCCGCTGGGGCGTCATGTGAGCGGTAATGACGAGCGTGTCAAGCTTTCGGCACGGCGCGGGTCAGCTGGAGTGTGTTTGGACTGTTTCTCCAGGCCTGCTGTGAGCGGGACGCTCGGCCCGGAGGCTCTGACAGACCTGCCAAGACCCGACGGGAGATTCAGGCAACAGCTGCAGGGTGTCTGTGGACAACGAGATGCTCGGCATCCTGTCAGCGCCCGCTATGTTTAGAGTCTCCAGCCGCTCTTCGTCCTCTGAATATTCCCTCTGTCCTTCCCGCTTTCATCCGAGCGAATGCATATTTCTGTAGTTCATTTTAAAGGGATAGATCGGCCAAAAATCCACCTATGCAAACCTGCATGACTGTCCAATGGAACTTAGATTCTTACCAAAGCTGCATTTATTTGAGCAAAAATACAGTAAAACTGAGATATTATTATAATTTAATATAGATGTTTTCTATGTGAATCTCTGTTTAACTGTAATTTATTTCTGTGATGCGCAGCTGTATTTTCAGCATCATTACTCCAGTCTTCAGTGTCACATTATCTTCAGAAAAATCATCTAATATGATGATTTACTGCTCAAGAAACATTTCTGATTTATTATCTGTGTTTGAAAAACATTAATATTTTTGTGGAAACTGTGATACATTTTATTTTTCAGGATTCACAGATGAATAGAAAGTTCAGAAGAATAGCATTTATTTGAAATAGAAATCTTTTGTAACATTATAAATGTCTTTACTGTCACTTTTGATCAATTTAATGCAGCCTTGCTGATTAAAAGTGTTATTTATTTATTTATTTTTTATTTTTACTTAACCCCAGTGTTATGATCAAGTAAAGCTAAAAATATTAAAAACATTTTAGCTTACTGAAATAATTTCTAGTTTTATTTTCTTCTTCTTTTTTTTTTAACAGATATTTAAATGCTTAATGTTTTTGTGGAAACTGTGATACAATATTTTTCAGGATTCTTTGTAGAATCTTTTGTTACATTATAAATGTCTTTATTGTCACTTTTGATCAATTTAACGCATCATTGCTGATTAAAAGTATTATTTCGTTAAAAGTTTTATTTATTTATTGCTTGCTTGCTTACCCCAATCTTTTGAATCATAGTATTTAATTTCACAAAAATATGGGGCAGCTAAACTGTTTTTAAAAATGGTTTTTGATTTGATTGATTTTTGGAGTTATTTTTGAAGTTAATGTTAGGAGTGATGATTGTGGTAATTTTGCTTTGATTTTAGATTTGATTTATATAATAAATTATAATTTTAATATATATCAGCTATTTGAAAGTGTAATAATATTTCACATTTTTACTGATTTTACTGTATTTTTGATCATATAAATACAGCCTCGAGGAGCAGAAGAGACTTCTCTCAAAACATAGAAAAAAGAAAAATCATAATTATTCCAAACTTTTGACCAGCAGTGTAAAAGAAGTTGTTTTGGAGGAGTCCAAACAGTGTTATTTCGGACCTTTCACTGCATTTGCAAAAACAGCTGAAATGTTCTGCAAAATATCGTGAAGACAGAAAGTCATGCAGGTTGAGTAAATACTGGCACAGTCTTGATTTTTGGGTGAACTGTCTTCAGCTCTCAGTCTCCGCCCGTCCTGACCTGACCATCCTGGAACAGTGGCGTGGGACTCGATGGAAACGGCACCAGTATCATCTTGTGCCTGATTTTTCTGAAGAATGCAGGTCTGATAGTGTGTAGATGAGGGTGAACTGAGCACATCATTTGCTCTGGGGAATTCTGAGGGGTTGTGACTTGCTTCGGCGAATCTCTGGAAACGTGACAAAAAAAAATAAAATAAATAAATCACATACTTACAGACAGGATGATGCTGTGATCTTTGATTAAATAAAACATGATGGAAAAAAAAAAAAAAAAAAAAAAACGGTCAGGAACATGTCCAGATCATTTCACACTAAAAAAAAAAAAAAAAAAGTAACATTTTATATTATTTAAATTTTAAAATTATATTTAGTCATTGCATGCATTATGACATTATTTTGTATTATCGAATATATATATATATATAGTATATATAGATATATATATATATATATATATATAATATATATATATATATATATCTACATATGATAATTTTGTTTTTCAATTTTATATTAATGTTGATTAAATATGGCAGGCATCTTTTGATTTATATATGTAAATGAAGAAAACTGTATTGTAGACCTTTTCATTTAAAAAGATTTATTATAAATTTATATTAATGTTGATTAAATATGGCTCCAAACCAATATTATTGTGTCATTTGGGTCAATTTTATGATTTTTTGTATGAAGCCTTTTATGTACGCTAAGTATGAGATGAATATATTTTTTAAAGAAATTTATAGTTTTATTCAGGAAGGCTGCATTAAATCGATCAAAAGTGACAGTAAAGACATTTAATATGTTACAAAAGATTTCTATTTCAAATAAATGCTGTTCTTTTGAACTTTCTATTCATCTGTGAATCCTGAAAAATAAAACGTATCACGGTTTCCACAAAAATATTAATGTTTTCAACATTGATAATAATCAGAAATGTTTCTTGAGCAGCAAATCATCAAAATACAGCTATACATCAAAGAAATAAATACCATTTTACAATATATTCACATAGCAACAGCTATTTTAAATTCTAATAATATTTCACAATTTTTTCTGTATTTTTATTTTTGATATAAGTGAGTGTTTTTTGGTAAGAAGAGGCATGTGTGTTCATGTTGTTGGTAGTTGGTTGTTGTTTATTATATGATATTATTATTTTGTTTTTTCTTGATGAGGCGGCTGCTCCTCAGGGGGTGTTATGTTACGTTCGGAGTCGATTCTTCATTTAGCTGCTCCTGAATGAGTGTGGAACAGCCCGGCGGGGTCATAGTTCACAGACCTGACCCAGGTGTCAAATCTTGCCTAATTGACAAGACTGGATTCATTCCTCCGTAGCGCAGGAGCTCCAGCTGTTCTCTGTTCTCTGTAAATCTACAGGAGCTGCTCCTCAGGCAGTGAATCATGTCACTGGATATTTTGGGCTGTAAATCTCCTGGTTGAGTTGTTTTTGTCTCATGTGTCCTTGAGTTGGTGGAGTGTGTGTGTTTTCTCTATCAGCTCACCTGTGGACGCTCACTTATCTTAATAGTCTCAGACTGCTATTGATTTGAATTCTAATGCGTGCCGGGATCAGACCTGCTCGAGAGAGCGAGAGACATCCAGCATTAGATTAGCATTAGATTAGTAAACATTACTGTTTTATGATCAAAGAAATGCAGCCTTGGTGAGCAGAAGAGACTTCTTCAAGAACATTCAAATCTTGTGAATCCAGTAAAATTTTATTTGTTTGTTTGTTTATTATTTATTGCGGTGAAATATGACACACATATTTCCATGAGATAAAGTTCCACAAAAATTAAGTCATACAGATTTTTTTTTTAATATTATGATTTCATTTCAGTTATCTTGTTGCTCTGACACAAACTTTGTTAAATTAATTTTAAAATGTAAATATTTTTGAGCATTTTAAATAAATAAATAAATATTATATTATATTATATTATATTATATTATATTATATTATATTATATTATATTGTTATGTAATTGTATTTTTATTTTATATTATGTTTATTTTATTTTTATTATGTATATTATATTATATTGTAGGTGAAATATGCTATATATCTCATAAGATAAAGTGAAAAAATTAAGACATATTATAGACTTTTTTAATATTATCCTTTTATTTGGGCTATCACACAAAACTCAAAATATATCTTTTTCGATCTTTTCATGACATGAACATTGTTAAATGAATTTTAATTTAAATTATTTTTCATTGTAATAATATTTCACAACAATACTTTTTAACTGCATTTTTAATCAACATTTTTCAGCAAAATATAGTTCTTTCAAAAACATAAAAAAATCTTAATTATTTATTTTATTTTATTTTATTTTATTTTATTTTATTATTGTGGGTGAAATATAACCCGTTATTTCACAATATAGTGATGATTTTATAACATGAACTTTTTTAAAAACCATGCAAACCTTGTGAAGTACATCGACGAGATCTTCTAGAAGAGTTTAAAGTGGCACATTGTAAACGAATGCAGTTCTCCACAGTAAAGCCAGTCTGAGTGCAGTTCTCCAGTTGCTCATTGTTGTGTGATCTGCATGAGGAGTGTGTGGACAGACTGTGGGCGGTTAGTGAGCGTTACACAACTAGTATTCCATTAGCAAACTCTGAGTAAGAGTCCATCTGTTTTTAGTGTTGTGTGAAGAGCAGCAGAAAGCTCTGCTAATATCAGCCCTGATTAGAGAGCTTTGTGAATAATCACCCGTAATAAGCACTCAAATGTTTCTATCTTGGGCGCGATGTGATGCTTTTGGTGCTTTGTTAGTTTTTATTGCTGTAGTTGAAGGATTCGAGGAATGAGAGGGCATGTGAGTGCATGGGTGTCGCGTTGCGAACCGTTTGATGCTGGTCTCATTGCGTCATTCAGTGTGGGTTTGTGTTTGTGCTCTCCGAGAGACGTTTCTCGGCATCTCGTACACAAATCATCCAGATCATCCGCAGGCATTTTGGCCTCGTACCCGAATCCTGAAGCCTCATTAGAGGCGAATGTGGCCGCGGTCCAGCCTCCAGATGAACAGCTTGAGGCCGTCAGACCACAGAGAGAGTCCTGACTCACGAAGTGATGGACACTTTTGTTTGTGACGGTTTTGAGGCTGAAACACTGTTTTTAATGAAAGTGTTGATATTGTAACACTCTTACCTTGACATGGTAACCCACTGTAGGGAATCAGTAGGACAATATCAATGGTATTTTAACATTATTTATAAACAGTTATAGTATTTCTTAATAATTTGAATGTTTATTTTTTTATTTTCAGTATTTCAATTTTAGTTTTAGTTTTAGTAATTTTTTATGTGCTTTTCATTAAATTATTATTATTAATAATAATAATATATTAAATATTACAGTAAATATTCTTTATTATAACAAATATATTTTCATTTAAGTTTTAGTCTTTATTTATATTAATATTCTATTCATATTTTTATATTATTTCTTTATTTAAATTAATGAAAGTGATTGTTCTTAGTTTTCATCTTGATAATTTTTTGTACTTTAACTTAAACATATTATTGCATTATTATTATTATTATTATTATTATTATTATTATTATTATTATTATTATTATTTACATATTTTATTTAGATATTATTATTTACATCATTTATTACTATAAATGTTATATAAATATTATTCCTAATATATTAAATATCACAATAAATGTTATTATAAAAAATACTATTTTCATTTATGTTTAAGTTTTTCATCTAATATTTATCTTTTAATTTCATCTTTATTTCAATTAATGAAAATGTTTTTTATTAGTTTTCATTTAGATAATTTTAGTACTTTAACTTAAACATATTATTGCATTATTATTATTATTATTATTTACGTTTTTATTATTATTTACATATTATTATTTACATTTATTACTATAAATTTTAAATAAATATTATTCCTAATATATTAAATATCACAATAAATGTTATTTATTATAAAATAACGAATATGATTTTCATTTACGTTTAAGTTTTTCATCTAATATTTATCTTTTATTTAATTTCAGCTTTGTTTCAATTAATGAACGTAATTTTTAATAGTTGTCATTTTGGTAATTTTACTACTTCAACTGAAATGTATTATTATTTGCATTTACATTATTATTATTATTATTATTTACATCATATTTTTTACATGCATACAAATATTATTCCTATTATATTAAAAATCACAATAAATGTTATTTATTATTAAAATATTTTAATTTACATTTAAGTCTTTCATCTAATATTTTTTTTTATTTAATTTCAGCTTTATTTCAAATAATGAAAGTGATTTTTAATCATTTTTAATCATTAACTTAAACCTATTGTTTACATATTATTATTTACATTTATTACTATAAATAGTATAAACAAATATTAGTATTTATAAAAAAAAAAAAGTCATTTAAGTCTTTCATTTAATATTTATCTTTAATTTTATTTCAGCTTTATTTAAATGAAACAACACAGTAACAACACTAGTCAGTGTCCTTCAGAGAAACATGTGCGTTAGCTGGAAATGACAGACATAAAGAGCTGATGGCTGTTTGAATAAATCACAGTGTTTTCCGTTTGCCTTCATAATTAACTAGCCTCAAACAGTGAGAGGAAGTGACATCATCTCACGCGTACAGTATAAATCACACGGTTGTTTATCCTGTCTATATCTTTTATATTGTTTTTTTGAGAGAGAGAGGGGGGGGAGGGGGGGGAGAGAGAGAGAGAGAGGGGGGGGAGAGAGAGAGAGGATAGTAGTGACATCCATTCGTAGATAGTGGTCTCTCAGTTGTTTCTTCCCCTTCTCTTTTTTAGGTGACAGTCTTAATTTACCTTTACTCAGAAGATGCAGCAGGCAGAGTAATTATCCACCCAGAGTCCTCGGAAACTGTGATTGCTGTGTGTGTGTGTGTGTGTGTGCGCCTGTGTGTGCCTGTGTGTGTGTGTGTGTGTGTGTGTGTGTGTGTGTGTGTGTTGTGTGTGTGTGGTGTTGCATCGTGTGTTGTGTGTGTGTGTGTGTGCGTGGTGTGTGTGTGTGTTGTTGTGTGTGTGTGCCTGTGTGTGTGTGTTGTGTGTTGTGCGTGGCGTGTGTGTGTGTGCGTTGCGTGTGTGTGTGCGTGTGTGTGTGTGTGTGTGTGTGTGATGTGTGCCTGTGTGTGTGTGTGTGAGCATTGTGTGTGTGTGTGTGTGTGTGTGTGTGTGTGTGTGTGGGGTGTGGTGCGTGTGTGTGCTGTGTGGGTGTGGTGCTGTGTGTGTGTGTGTGCCTGTGTGTGGGTGTGTGTGTGTCGTGTGGGTGTTGTGTGTGTGTGTGTGTGGTGTAAAGAAGTGTGTGTTTGTGACATATCAGGACACAACTTTGTATAATGACATGGGTGTGTATGACACAAGGAGAGGGTGACTTATGAGGACATAAACCCATGTCCCCATTTTTTCAAAACGCTTATAAACATACAGAATGAGTTTTTTTGAGAAAGTAAAAATGCACAAAGTTCCTGTAAGGGGTAGGGTTAGGTTTAGGGTTGGTGTAGGGCAATAGAATATACAGTTGTGTACACATATAAACACCATTTACGCCTATGGGGATGTCATGGGATGTCCCCACTTTTCACAAAAACAAATCTGTGTGTGTGTGTGTGTGTGTGTGTGTGTGTGTGTGTGTGTGTGTGTGTGTGTGTGTGTGTGTGTGTGTAGAGTCACCGTGGCAGATAAAAGGCAATGATAGAGATGTGTGTGAGGGAGAGATGCCTTGATTCTCTGATATCTGAGCATGAATCGTCTCTGGTCACACTGGAAGCCGGAATCAGAAGAAAATACAAGAACAAATACAGGAATATCCCAACACGTGTTCAGATACTCAGACACAGTTCTGTTCAATAAAATGATTCACATATGGCAGATGTTTTGTTCTGTGATTCCCAGCCAAGCAAACAAATTCCACGAGAATCTTTATAGATATTTTTATTAGTTATATGGTATGTAATGACAGTCTATTTTTTTCACTTAAAATTAAGTAATAATCTAAAAAATTTTGTATTATATCGTAGTATTTATTAATATTTTGAATTAGCTTTTATTTTTATATTCAGTTTTTACTTTCAGTAATTGTATGCTTTTTTCATATTTATTCGTTTAATTTTTAAAGTATTAGTTTAATTTTGTATTTATTTTAATATCTTTATTTAGCTTTATTTTAAATTTAGATTTATTTTTAGTAATAAGTTCTTCAACCTCACCTTATTTCAATCAGTTGCCAACATTTCAGATTGATATGAATTTTTTGGAGTATTTTATCTAAAATGTATATTTTGATTTAGTTTTATTTTTCAAATATTTTAAATAAAATAATGAAAACATGATATATATATATTATAGTTTTAATTCTGGTTTAAGTTTTAATTAACTAATCAACAGAAAACATGACTAATTGTTTTAGTTGTAGTAATTTTAGTTCATCATAAACATTTTTTAATCTATATATGTAGAAACATTTTTGTTATTATTTTTTTTATTTTCATGTATTTATACAATTATATAAACTTTTAGTGCTTATGATTTTTTTGGTTATT